>NC_048596.1:274924384-275053603 GCF_003668045.3 Cricetulus griseus | reverse complement strand
CCGTTGTGTGTGTTGTGCTGTGTGGGTATTGCCCACAGAGTTCCCGTGCAATGGTGTGTGCAAAACTTGCATGCCTGGTGCTCGTGGAGTCCAGAAGTGGCCATCAGATCTCCTGGAACTGGAGTTACAGATGGTTGTGAGCTACCATGTGGATGCCGGGAACCAAGAAGAGCAGCCAGGGCTCTCTCCAGCCTCGCAGTCTTGGGGCTTTAGTGGTGACCTGTCCTTGTGAGCTGAGCCTCTCCCACTCGTTCCCTGCCTGGAAAAAAGCCTGATGTCATAGGCAGTGGAGTCTGGCCAGCATTGGTGCACTCCCACATTTAATGTGATCGTCAGAGAAATGAAAACAGATTTTAGGCCACATTTTCAGCTCACTTTAAATTCATGCCACTAGTCCTCAGCAATGCCAACAAGCATGTGAACCATGGTGAATGTGCCTTGGAAGTCCCATGCCGAGGAGGAACACACGCTGAGCACTCGCCAGTCCTGCAGCAGCAGGGGCACTGAAGCCCTGTTGGGACCTGTCCTTTTAGGAAAGACATTGCCTTTCTCTTTCTGTGGCCACTGGAACAAGTCCCACCATGCAAGAGTACTGGTAGGTCAAACGAACACAAACAAGAGAACAGGACTCTCTAGGTCTGAGGACCACAAAAGGGGGGACCTTGGAAGCCAGAGCGATCAGAAAGGCCAACCCCTCATCACATGTATAAGCCAACAACCCACTAAACATGACCCGTGCTACACATGTGTAGAACCTACTCAGGCCAAGAGCTGGTCACAGAAAGCCAGGCTGAACCTGCAGCTTGACCCTAACTGGTAACTGTCTGCTAAACAATTAATATTACCCAGAATATTTTACAGAACCCACAGTTTCACAACTTGCCACACAGTATCCTAGGTTCAAAATTATTCAACATAGCAAGTACCTAGAGAAATCTGACAACTATCAAAGGGAAAGGCCTTCAATGGGCACCAACCCCAAGATGATGCAGATGCTAGGATTCTCAGACTGAGATTTTAAATGTAGCTGCAGAATTATCCTCCATAAAATAAGAATCAACAGTCCCAGACTGAATGGAAAACAGACATGTAAACACATAGAGACAATGATGAAGAAGAAAATGCAGACTTCACAACTAATGAACTGAACATCCGAAATTATAATCACAGGACTGGTTCAACAGCATGGAGGTCATGGAAGCAAGAATGTACAAACATGTGGACTTTTAGAAGAATTATCCAAATTAAACAATAGACAGGAAATTTTAAGGACAATGAACAGAATTCCAGAGACCTGTGATCATTCCAAAAGGTCTAACATCCGTATCATTGGAAGTCCCTGAGAGAAAAGACAGTAGTACAGGAAGAAAAAATATTTTTGGTTTGAAACTTTGGTAAAAAATGCAGTTATGAATAAACAAGCTAAGCAGACTTCAAACTAAGTAAAGTTAAAGAATATCGCATCCACACACACACACACACACACACACACACACACACACACACACACACACACAACAAACTGGATATACTGGAGGAAAAAAAAAACCAAAACAGCAACCTAGGAGCAGGTAGACAGTGCATGGTTTGTGAGAACAAGTGTTAGAAGACTATTGTTAGAACAAGTGTTAGAAACCTGTGTGCTTCCACTCAACTGGTTTTTGACAGCTGGGAAAGGACTGACTCTTCAATAAATGACGTTGGAAAAGTCACACAGCATTGCAGGGTGTGTGTGTGTTAGCTTCTTACTAGAGGTGGTTTACAAAGATTTTTTTCTTCCATTCTGTGGGTTTTCTCATTTTGTAAATTGTTTCTTTTGCTGTTTTTGATATTATATGATTTTCCTGGAGCCATGTAAAGTGGATAACTGAGATGGGTCTAGCATTTTTAAGGAACCCTTGTCCAATGTTCAGTTTCCAACTACCATGAGAAAACAGGCACAGCTTAAGAGACAAGCAGCCCTTCTAAGGTGTCAAGATCAAAAAAACCAAGTGAGGAACTGAAGTAGGCAGGACGAGGCTAAGGAAGTGTGACAGCTAAATTTTCCACTGACTTTCCTGGGAAAGCCTACAGACAGAATAATGGCTGTTAAGTTCACAGTATTGGAGCAATGCTAATTTCCTAGTTCTGAGAATTGTACTATGGCTATAAGGGGGATAAAAGTAAGAGAGACAGAGTCTCAAAACCAACTCTACAACTTTATTTTTAATTACATGCATATATCTATGTGTGTATGTGCACGTGAGTGCAGTGCCTGCAGAGGCCACAAGAGGGAGCTGCATCCTTTGGAGTTAGAGTTTTAGTTACAGACTAGGTTGGCTGATAATAAGCCTCTGTTTCAACAGCACACTTGCTATCATATTTAGGTTTTTACTTGAACCAAACTCAGATCTCCATGCTTTTGTGTGGAAATCACATCACCACCTGAGCTATTGCCCCTGGCCCTGGATTTGGACTTGATAAACACTGGAATGGCTAAGACTTTGGACTATGGGGATGAGGTACATTTTGCATCGAGGGGTAGACATGAGTCTTGGGCAGGATGCTATGGTTTGGACATAACTGAATGTGTCCTCCAAAAATTCATTAGTTAGGAGACGGGTCCCCAAAGGCAACATGGGCTTTTAAGAGTTAGCACACATGGGGAAACCCTCAGGTCACATGGGTAAGGGGAGCTTGGAAGAGACTCTAAGACAGTCTCCCTCTGGCATCCAGTTTTGAGGTGTGATCTATTCCTCACACACATGCTGCCACCATGAGGTGATGTAGCCAAGAGGAGGGCCCTGGCCAGAGAGAAGCCAATGCTAGTGTGATGCCCTGGGGCCTCTGGCACATATGAAATCAGCTTGTTCTTGGGAGTTTACTACAGTAACAAAGAACAGACTGACACCATCGCCAATGCTAACAAAGGCATCAAGTCAACTCACTGGGTGAAAGCACAGCTATATACAGGACAATAAATGTGAATCACTTCTTTATATTATGCACCAAACATAACTGGAAATAGGTCAAAAATCTAAATGTAAGACTAAAAACTGTAGCACCCTTGAAGAAACTTTAAACACACATCCTGTGACCATTGTTTGGGTGATGATTTCTTGTTTCTTAAATATGACTCTAGGAGATACAAATATTGAATAAACTGGGCACCACCAAAATGTTTAATTCATACTTCAAAGAGTATTACTAAGAAACTAAAAGGACAACCCACAAATTTGGGGAGAAATTTTTGCAAATCACTTATCTGAAGAGAGACCTGTGTTTAGAACACACAAAGAACTATGCCAACTCAATAATAAAATAATAAATAACCCAATTTTTAAAACAGGCAAAATATGTAACTTGATACCTCCAGAGAAGATGGCCAACACAAACATGAAACGATGCCCTACTACAATCAGAGAAAAGCGACTCCAAGCCATGACACACTTCCTAGTCCCACCGGGATGGGTGCAATAAAAAAAAAAGATAGACACAACACATATAAAGGCTGATGTGGACAAAGAATGAAAACAGCATACCCACTCTGCAAACAAACCAGTCATTGCTAAGGAACTTAAACAAAATCATCATGCAACACAAAAATTCTACTCCCAGGTATAATCTAAGTGAGAACATGTACTCACACAATTTGGTCATGGATATGCAGAGGGTTATTACTCAGAGTAGAAAAAAAAATGATGGGGGAAACCATGTAAATTCCTGTAGCTGTGAATGGATAAGCAAAATAAGCCTATGTATACTACCTAGTACTATGTCTTCATAAAAAGAAACAAGGAATTTTATATGCATTTTATTCCACAACTTAAGTGTGGACAGATCACAAAAACAGTATACTAAGTAAGAAATTAGGAAGTGACTCATAACTCGTGATCTGCTCATATAACATGTTCAGAATAAGAATCCAGAGGGGAAGGGAACAGGTTTGTGGTTTTCAGGGGCTGGACAAGAGGTGGGGTGGGGAGTGTGAGGAACAACTGCTCCTTTGGAGCCAGAGGGAAAGCATCTACCCCCAGATAGCAGTGACAGCATCATAGCCTCGCAAATATACTAAAAGCCACTGATTTATACATTATTTTGACGGTGGTCAATATTATGGTATATGAACTATATCTTAATAATAAAATGAAAACCACAGACCAGTATTTGTCTTAAAAACACAATAAATGAACTTTAAAATACTAGCAAATGGAACACAATACTACATAAAAAGCCTAATAAGGCCATGTGAGATTTACATGGAAATCAATATAATTTACCGTATCAACAGAATAAAGGCTAGCAGCTGCAAAATCATCCCAGTGGGCTCATATCGACAAGATTCAATGCTAGTTGCCATGAGAAAACAAAAAACAAAACTATACAACATACCTGGAAAGAAAAGAAACATGGAACAAATACTGTCACAGCTTCCAGTCAGGAATGTGAGTATGGCTTCCGTGGTGACTGAGACTCTAGTGTCACATCACCAGTGACACTTAGCTGCCCACCATGTTCTCTGGAGATCAAAGGACCAGTGAGCGCCCTTCCGAGTCCTTCCATGATGTCTCTGTAAGCCACTGACCTCACGGTCTCTGTACCCGACTGACCAGAGACAAGAACTCTCAGTTCTTTTGCCAAGTGGACAGCTTCCCAGCGAGCAAGCTAGCAAGGGAGACTGAGCCCCAAGATCGAAGTCTCAATCTTTTAATAAAGAGAGTTTTAATTTGATATTGATACTTCATCACTCTTGCTGTATTCCATACACTGGGGTAGGACAGGAAGTCCATCGGACAGCAAAGGGAAAGAGCTAACACAGCAGCAAGCAAAAGAGCCATTTAAATCTCTGAGCTACCTTAGAGACTGCCTGCTACCACAGGCACATGCAGAAACTATAGCTAATGGCACTGACATGATGTTTAATAGCTGAGTAATGACAGCTTCCCTCCCTAAGGCAGAGAAGAGCAAAAAGACACAAACTCTCATCCACTCCATTTTGGAGCGACTTTATCATGCAATAAACAATAAATAAGACATGAAGACCAGCAAGCAAAAGGTAAGCTGCCTCTCTCTCCCCCCCTGAAATCACAACTGGTTTTATGATAAATTCTAAAGAATGCACACATACCAGATACCTACCTGCCACTACTAGTTCTAAGAAAGGAGATTTTCTATCTCAGAATAAAAACCAAAATGCAAAAGTCTGTTGCATTGCTACATCCTGATAGCAAGCAATTAAAGATTATTTTTAAAGCATAATACTTTGTTATTATGTTATTATTTTTAATACTTTTATGTGCATAACATAAATAAATACAGTGTGAGAAACAATAAACTTACAACAACATAAAACACAAAATACCTAGAAATCTAGCAGGAGACAGGAAGGCCTCTTATGGAAAATTAAAATTATGATGATGCCAGAAACTAAAGGAGCTTTCAAGAGGCTGAGAGCCCTGCCATATTAATGTGCTCTAAGACCTCTAAGAGCTCTATGGGATGTTCCTTCAAACTTAGCATGCTCTTTTGTGGAAAAAGCAGACTGATTATATTATTTGAAAATTCAGAGAGTGTGAATAGTCCAAAAACAAATATAAAGACCAAATAGGCATTCCATCCATGTTCACAAACACACAGAATAGCTATTCCAACCATGTTCACAAACACACAGAATAGGCATTCCATCCATGTTCACAAGCACACAGAATAGGCATTCCAACCATGTTCACAAGCACACAGAATAGGCAATCCAACCATGTTCACAAGAACACAGAATAGGCATTCCATCCATGTTCACAAGCACACAGAATAGGCATTCCAACCATGTTCACAAGCACACAGAATAGGCATTCCATCCACATTCACAAGCACACACAGTAAGTGTTCTATCCATGCTCTCAAGCACACACAATAGATATTCAATCCATGTTCCAGTTCTGGATGGCCTCTCTGGCCTCTGTAGACACTGAATGCATGTGATGCCCAGACATACATGTAGGCAAAACACTTATACATACAATAAAATAAAGACAAATGTTTAAAAAATATTGAGACTAATATCACTTTGATACCAAAATCAGACAATGACAGCACAGGAAAAGCAAACTACATGTAGGTCTCTCTGGGAAACATAGATGTAGAAAATTCCCAACAATAAAAATGAACAAAGCAAATGCAGTAACTCATTAGAAAGATGGTTCATGGCAACCAAGTGGAATGTTCTCATAGCATGCAAGCGTGCCTAACACATGCAAGTCAACAGGTGTGCTACATTCCATTAAAGAAGGAAACACAGACGCACCTGGTCATCTCACTTGAGGCAGAAGAAGCATTTGGCACTCTTAACAGGAGTTTCTTACAATTTAGATACAGAAGGAGATTCCCTCACCACAATAAAAGTTATTTGTGAAAAAGCCGGAAGCTAATGTCATGGTCAGTGGAGAAGATGGAACTCTTGAACTCTAAGACCAGGGATGAGGCCTCTGCTGTGCATTGTGATATAGAAGTGCTAGCAAGAGCAATTATATAAGAAAAAAGAAATGAAAGGCATACCAATGAAGAAGGTATAAACAAGATTATCCCCATTTGTAGACAGTACACCCTCAAAGATGCCCCAAGTATAAGAATAAATGAATTCAGCAAAGTTCTGTGTATAAAAAAATTAAAATCTCCAAATTTGTTGCATCCCTGTTCATCATAACTCTAAAGGAAACCAAGGGGATCTGCCCACTTATGAAAACATTGAAGCCAAACAAAATATTTTAATAAATTCAGTCAAGATGGTAAAAGAGCTACACACTGAGAACGGTGCATTCTGATAAAAGAAACTGAAGAATATATATATATATATATATATATATATATATATATATATATATATTCTCTACTTCTATATTAGAACATTGTTTAAATGTTCACACAGCCAAAAGCAATATGTAGATTCGCAGTGGAACTTACTTTGAAATTCTTTATAGGAATAGCAACAAACATTCTAAGTCTCTATGGAACTATAAAAGACCCTCAGTAGCCAAAACGATTTTGAGAAACAAAAACAAAGTTGGAGGCACCACATTTTCTGGTTTCAAAGTAGACTGACGACAGAGACGGCAGTCAACACAGCATGACTGATGTAAACAACACAAAAGCCAACAGAGTAGACCCCAAAACAACCCAACCACATGCTTAACTAATGAAACCAAAATTAGTGACACCAAAAAGACTCCGTATGGGAAGTCTTTTCTCTTCAATAAAAGGTGGTGTGGAAAGTGGATGCCCACATGTGAAAGAGTGAAAGTGGATTCATTGTGTGCCATAAAAGTCAACCCCAAAGACCAAAGACCCAGATGAAAAGGCATTCAACATCACTTACCATGGAAATGGAAATCTAAACCACAGTGAGATAGAACCTTATGCCTGGTACAATGATTCTCATAGACACGAAGCAGGAACAAGTGTTGTCAGAGATGTAAAAGAAAAGGAACCCTTATCTACCCTTGGGGAGAACAAAAATTGGGCAGCCACTACAAATAGTACACAAATGAAATAACCCTCCAGTCAAGGCCCACACACTCCCATGTTCAATGTAGTATTACAACAACCATGAAATGGGAAAAGCTGGATATCCATCAGTAAATGACTAGATAAAGAAGACTATGGTGTGTGTGTGTGTGTGTGTGTGTGTGAGAGAGAGAGAGAGAGAGAGAGAGAGAGAGAGAGAGAGAGAGAGAGAGAGAGAGACTATTAAGGAGAGACGCCATGCCTAGGGGAACGGCCTGGTGGGTAAAGTACACTGTATGATCATCATGGCCTGAGCTTGGCTGCACCCATGTAGAAAGGTCAGATGTGACAACATGTACCCGTAATACCAGCACTGGAGGTGAAGACAGCAGGATCCTGGGGACTCACTGGCTAGAAAGTCTGGTAAATCAGTGAACTGCAGGTGTAGTGAGAGACCCCCATCCCCAAAGGTAATGTGGAGAGCAGTACCAGACAATACAGTGCCTTCCTCTGAGCTCCACAAGCCCGTGTATGGGAGGATGTGTCCCTCCCATGCACACACAAATCTGTCATTTGCCACAACTTGGACAAACTTGGAGGACACTGTAGGAGCTGAAATAAGGCAAACCACATGCACGAGCTGGCTTCCTTTTATGCAAAAGGACATAATTTCATACGAGATTTTGGTAGTTTTTAGACTTATAATAACTCTTTACTATGAATGAATATATCAAATCATCACGTGGTACACCATAGGAATTTTTTCTGTAATAAATATGCAACATTGCAAACATACTTGGAGAACCTCACTACATGGTTTTAATGTTTATTATAAATTTCCAATAGCTAAGATGGCTCAGCATTGACAGACGTAATCAAATACACCAGCAGATAAGGATGCATAACCCAGGAATACACTCACACTGGAAATTTTTGGTAAAGGACCTAAACCAATTTATGTAGTAGAACAAAACCTTATTTCAAAGGATACTGTTAGGTCATTTTTAATAGTGCTGAAAAAACTGGATATTGATATGGGAGAAATTAAGTTGGAGGTTCAAAAACAGACTAATTTGTGGTGGCAAAAAAAAAAAATAGCTGCTGACTCCAGGTGGGTGAGGAAGAAGACTCCAAGGAGCTTTCGGTGGTCATGGGCCTGCTTGTGTTTGGTCCTGGGGTTGGTCCTGTGTGTACAGATTTTCTCAAGATTCATCAGGTTACACACTTAAGAGTGTACATGTTGGCAAACTTTACCTAAAATTGAAAGGGAAAAGCTCTCAGGCTGGCTGGCGAGTACAGACAAGATAGGAGCATGGCTGTGGTAAAACATCTACAGTGGTGGCCGTGACTCAGGGAAGAGCTGGCATGATGTGAACTGCAGTGGAGTCTGAGTCAGATTTGAAATAATTGTCCCTTCTAGGACATCTTCTCTTAAGGTGACATCATACATCTCCTCCAAATGTTTCCAGTGCTACCACTGGCCCTGTTACAGCAACTGCAGCACAAACATGGTGGAACGGTCACCCTATGGCCACCCTGCGCCTGCCCCATGCCTGCCCTGTACCCGCCCCGTGCCAGGTTATCAATCATCTTCTTTCAAAAACGGTTTTTAATGCGATGATATCTGGCCTATATTCTAAGCTGCCTTCTTCCATGTGTTAGTTATATCTATACTGTATCTATCTCCTGATGGTTTATGAGGACTCCATATAGATGAAATATTGTTTACTCCCAGGTTTAAATAGAACACCGCCTGCTATGCTGCAGGACCTAACAAAACGCCATCTTCCTTTTTGGTCACAGTGAAGTAAAATGCTGTGCATGGAACAGAAGGCTGTGTGTGTGCCGGTTTTCTCAGCTGAGAAACCACCAACAGAGCTCACAGGATTTTAGAATCTTTAAGACTGTCTTCATTAGAACATACAAATGTCAAAGTTTCTAATGAAATTCAGATTTCGTGGAGGGTCAGTTCAACTTTGTGTTAAAAAAAAAGTACTTCTAAATAAAATCTCAGGAAAAGACTTATGAAGAAGAAAGTTAATAAAAACTGATTTAAATAGTATATTGTAAAGCAAAATTATGCTCTATAAAAGACAACAGAGGAAGACTGACACAGGCAGGCTCAATTCTACTGACAATATATTAGGATTTTAAATGTGGGGAAAGTGTGCTCAGCAAAGGGAGAAGGTTCTTTGTTTGCCTCAAAGCCCTTGTGCTGGGCTCCGGGTGAGTTGCCCGTCGTTAGGTCAAATGGTAGCAGACCACATGTCCCCAGAGGCCAACAGAGCATCAGTGTTAAACAGACACACAAGGCAGAACATTCTGTGGAACGCTGGGCTGAAGGAAGCAATGGCTCTCAGGGAAGGGACATGAGCAAGCAGGGACAAAGTGCCACTAACCCAAAGCCACCGTTCAACCACAGTCCCCTGGGAGAAAGAGGATTCAACAGCAAGAAGATGAGCAGCTGGACAATTGGTGACAAACAGAGCAGATCTGAAAAACCAAGTCCTAAAACAACAGCGATGAAGAAAAAGACTGGGGTTAGCATCTCCAACACCTCTGTGGTGGGACCTAAAAAGAAGAGGGCTGCTTTAGACCACTGAAGACAGCCAAACCATCAGGCAACATCCCTGTTCTCTAAGGCCACCATCGCAGCAGGAGACTCGAAGAGTAGGTTCTGGAGAATCTAAGAAAGTCTTGGGATCACCACGTCCAGCAGAAGATAGAAGAAACAAAACAAAGCATGAAGACTACGGGAAACAAGGCATATTGTTGTGGAATTAACTGTCACCTTCCCTCCCCCAAGTATATCAAAGACCTAGCCCTGAATAGGATTATATGTGGAGATAGAGCCTTCAAAGGGGCAGTTAAGATGAAAGACGCTATGAGGGAGGGGCCCTCTGCGATGAGATTTATCTCCCTATAGGAGAAAGTAACCACAGAAGTGGGGGCTCTGTCCACCTGCACAGGAGCAAGGTCACGGAGGACACAGTGAATATGTGCCATTGTCCACAGGGCAGTAAGAGAGGCCTCACCTCAGACCAAGTACATTGGTGCTCCGTCCTAGACTTCTAGCCACCAGAATGTCAAGATGTATATGGTCCGAGCCAAGCTCGTGTAGACAATGATTTCCGAACAGCTGGGTGACAGAGCCAGGAAGCAGCAGCCAGACTGAGAAGGTCCTAGGAGGGGTGTCTTTAGGAAAACAAAGTTGACAGAACAAAGAATGTCAATACAATCTTGAGATGAACTTAATTCTACTGAGAGTGTGGTGTTGAATTAGTAACACACACATAATGTCGGCAAAGGCAGAAAAGTCTGAATCCTGGCAGGAAACATGGTTCAGGAAAGGATGTCATTACAGCTCCACTGTGAACAGCTTTCTGAATGGAATTCAGGAAGAGCAGCTTGTTCTAAGGCCATCTTCCCTAGTGAGGATGTGAGGACAGGAGGGTGCAAGGACGCAGACAATGCAAGGATGAGGATGATACAAGGATGTGAGGATGCATCTCTCTCTCTCTCTCTCTCTCTCTCTCTCTCTCTCTCTCTCTCTCTCTCACACACACACACACACACACACACACACACACACACACACACACACACACACCATAGTCTTCTTTATCCAGTCATTTACTGATGGGTGTTTAGCTTTTTCCATTCCATAATTTGTCAGGTATTTAGAAGGTGGCCCAGTGGCTGGAGAGGGGCCCACCTGTCCCATGCAGTTCAGCTTTAAAGCTGATTTAAGCTAAGATTTACTTCACTGTAAGGCTTTGTGGTTTTTCCTTTCCTTTTTCAGTTTGAATAACCCATTTCTCAGTTTCCCCACTATTTAAAATCTTGAGAGACTTAGCTCACTTCACGACAGCAAGTGTGACTTATTTGTCACCTGCCCAGACACTTGCAGGAGTGCTTTGATCACATTGGTCAGATCCTTCAATGCAACAGCTTCCTTAGCGTAGTTCTTTGGAAACTCATGCCTGGGCTTGGCAGCCACTCTACGGCATTTCCAGCCCCAGTATGTGCCTGGGGGGTTGGTCTAATTCTGTCCACCAAAGTCAAAACCCACAATGAACACGAGGGTCCCAAATGGTCTGAGCCCATTGCTTTGTGTTATGGCTGCTTCAGACTCATGATGTAATGGTGGTGCACCTCACAGAGGCTTTGTCATGCCACCTGGGTTAGTGCTGAGGTGCACAAAGGTCATGTAGACATTGTCACCCAAAGCACAGATCTTCACTGTGTTTTCATCCTTTACTCTAGAGACTTTTTTTCCATGCCAAGAAAACTGTGGTCTGTTCTCTTTGTACGGCTGTGCTGATAAACATGCATCATTAAATTCAGAAATATTCACCAGCCTGCATGGCAAAACCTGTATCTTCCCATGTTAACAGAAACTTTTTTGGAAATATAGGTTTGAGCTGCTTCTTATCTGCTCATTAGCCTCTCATTTTCTTGGAAAAACTTTGTGATACAGACCCAGGATCATCTGATTTCAGAGTCCCAGAAAGATGTGTGCAGGGCAAGTAGGGAATGAAGGCCAGGTTGACCACTCCCAATTAAATGTATCTTGATGATACTCCAGTAACACAAACCCACAGCCAAATGCCCTGTTTGCTCTGTGCCCAGCACCTAGGAAGGTCCCTGGCACAAAGCAGGTGTTCAGTAAATGGTGGCTGTGTGGAGGTGTGAATGAATGCACAATGTCCTCCCACTGGACCGGGAGCTTCCTCAGAGGAGAGGACCACATTTGTCTCGCCCTTCCCGAGCCAACTCATGCTGTTACCTAGAAGACGAAGGTACCACTGCTGTATGTTGGGTGCAGTGTGCCTTCCCTAGTCAAGTTCTCTGCCAGCTTCAGCCCAGTCAAGTGGGAGAAAGTCTACGAAGCCTGGGAAATGCTGTGCTCAGTGCTTGACACATCACCCTGAGGATGAGCAGCTGAGGTCTAGAGCTCATTCATCTGCTTCCCAAGACAGCTGCACGCCATATGCACGGTTAAGGTCTCCCCAGATGATGAAAGGCATGGAAGGGTTAAAAAGCCATTCAAGGACAAAATAGCAGAGGCAGGATTTTAACCCAGACAGATCACTGAACTCTTGGGGCCAGTACACAAGCTTTCCGTGTGTATGGCAGAGTGGAGTCCAGTCTGTCTCAGACTCGTCCCTGTCTACAGCATTCAGAAACTCCTCCCTGGGACCTGGATCTTGGCCCCTCTGCTGCACCTGCTTTTTTCTCTGTTCTGTTTGCCACAAGAGGGATGGCATGGCCTTGTTATTCAGCTACTTGACATGGAGTCTGCCTTCCAAGCTCTGTCCCCAGTACACTATACACACCTCAGGCCCTTCTGAGTGCAGGCAGGCAGGCATGTCCCCTGTTTCTGTGCAGACATGTGCTCAAGCATACTCACTGTCTGTTATGATCTGAAGTCAGTTGTTTAACCTGTCTTGGCTCCAGGACAGGCATAATAAGGGCATCTTCCCCACATCCAAGGGAAAAACACATTATTTTTCCAAACCTCTACAGCTGCCAGAGCACATAGCACCATGAGTGCTTTTATTCTGTGAGGACCGTGCTAAGGAAGCCCGAGGAGCCTGTCTGCACAGTTCCTCCATGCTTGGTCCCATCCGTGGCAGCCTCTTCACCTCACTGTAAGCCCACAATACTTTACCAGATGACTGCCAGTCCCCAGCCAAGCCCTAAGTTCAAGGGCAACTCAAGTGGGTCACTTTCCCATGCCCAGTTGACCATTGAGAAGGGAGGCCATGAGAGAGGAATTGTGTGAAGGTGGCTCCCCCACCCCACCCAGCCCCACCCCCGAGCACTTTCCCTGCTGTCTGTCCTGTTGGTCCCCAATGAGCCTCACCTGTCAGGAGTGACAACAGCGCCTTCCTCGCAGTCACTCTGGGCAACCCTCACCCACTCTTACTCTCACTCCATCCTCTTTGCAGAGCTCGACCGAGCTCGCTCCTAATTAGCCTGGCAAAGCTCAGCCATCACAGGCAAGTCCTTGAAGTTGGAGATTTCCACAAAGCTAAACCGCTAAATCCCAGGGCCGCCAGCCTGTCGTCACAGCTTCCCCAGTCTGCCAGAAATCCCACACATTCCCACACAGAAACCGCAGTCCTGGGGTTCAGTGTCACCCCATCTCAGGCCACCTTATCAAGGCGGGTCCAGCCACCCTTTATCTGCCTGCCTCCCTAAGTGCTCCCATCACCCTGATAGGCCTCGTAAAAGCTGGTAAAAGACACGGCTGCCTGGTTTTGACATCACTGACTTCAAAGGCCTCACATTAGGTGGGGCCGGTCTGGCTGCTGTGGCTGAGTTCAGAGCACTGTTTGGTGCTCCTGGGACGACCCTGTTGGCCTCGGGGATCAGTGTGGGAGCCCTCAAGCTTATCAATAAATACACAGAAATGGTTATGAGCATGGGCTCTGGAGCCAAGCAGCCCGGCACATGTCCTAGTCTGCTGCTTGGAAACTGGGCCACTTGATCACAGCCCCCAACTTCTGGCCATCCAGAGGCCATCAGGGCTCAGCCTCCAAATCCCTCTTCTACAGTGGCAGGAGTCTGTCTCAGGAGTGTGGGAAGCTACTATTTAGCAGGCATGGGTTTATTTTGGGCTCCAGATCAGAGGGGTCTGGAGTTGGAGATCCTGGCAGCCTAGTCGTGCATTTTTTCACGAAAATGAGCACGATGCTGCTGAATAGTGCATGAAAAAAACATTGAAAATGGTAAGTTTCCGTTAGGGGTAATTCATCTCTGCATTCTCTTGAAGTAAGATTCCACAGGGCACTTCTCAGGCTCTGGCTGAAATGAAGCATAAGCCAAGAGCTGGTCACCTCCTGCCAGCCCAATCTGGTCCTGTGACCCGTCAGCCCACTATCTAGATGCTGAATACACTGGGCACAGGAAGTAACACCCCCAAAGATATCTGTCACACTCTTTGTCCCATCCCACAGAATCCTGGAGTCCAGTTGTGCCTGACTCATGATCCCTGGGAGCAGCCCCTCAGACCCCACCCCAGCAGCCCAGGACAAGGCAGTAAGTGCAAACGGTGAACAAGGAAAGGGGTATTTGGTCATCTTTAGCTTGTCTGACTTTCATGGAGTAGAATTAAGACACCTTTTGGGCTCACTGCCCAGAGATAAAACAGGGGATGAAAATATTTATTTGTTTCTAAGACTCTTGCTATCCCAGATGAAAAGCCCACCTTGGTTGTAACTTACTGTGATTCGAGCTGTTTTGAGGCAGGCCCTCCTCACCACAGTCCCCTAACTTGCTCCAGTTTTGGGCAAGAGGTTCATCAGTCACTCTGGGGAAAAAAGTGGGACCCCTGTCCCAACAGAAACTGAATACACTAAATGAGAATTATTCCCTATTGGCACCAGGGAGTCATAAATAGCCCAGTGGCCCCAGCTGAATCACCAGAGCTAGTCCTGTGTCAGCATTTCTGCATAAACCAGGGTTTGCTAGGGGATTAGCTCACAGCCATAAAAAATTCTGCTGTAGGCTAAAGCCTGGCCTAAAGGAAATCTCAGCCCAGGAATAGATACTGGAAAGAAAGCCAGATGACGCAGCCCCCAAGCCTCTCAAGACAAGGGTGCCTGTCACCAGGGTCTCTTCAGGAGGGCTCTGCAGCCCTCAGCAGACATTGGTGATTCAAGACATTGACTGTACCTGTCATAGTTCAAATTTGGGTTTTTGATGCTGCTGTTTGTTGTTGTTGTTGTTGTTGTTTTAAAAAGATGTCTGCTGCTTTGAGAACTTGGAAAACTTGAACTTGAATTGAGCATGTGTGATCCAAAGCCTTTCCCTTCCCTGACGGTGAACAGTAAGGGAAGAGGTACTGAGCTAGGCTGGGACCCGGCTCACGCCCCTGACTGCTCACACATCTCACAGGTAACACTCTGAGAGCTCTGGGCCTGGACTGGGCTCACACCCCTGACTGCTCACACCACAGGTAACACTCTGAGAGCCAAGCTCAGGGACCTAGCCATGTGTAACACAAGCAGGCAAGTAGGGAAGGGCACCATCTCGTAGATAAAACCAGGCCCTTCTTAAAAATTTAGGAGTAATTAAGCTTTAAAATATTCAAACCCCTTTCTTTTAAGGGCTTTTAGGTTTTATGACTTAGAAAGCTGTCCATTCCTGCCTTATAGACACATTCTCTCAATTTTCTCCTAATGTTTTATATAATTATAAAGTGGTTATGTTTATATATTATAAATAAGATATTTATATCATATATAAAATATAATTGCTATATAATTATTGTAGACAGCCTACAATAATTATATAGCTATTATATTTTATATACAAATTTTTTCTGTTTAACTGATTTTAATAACATGACATAAAGCCCCTAAAATTGATATAATCATTATGCAAAATACATATATGAATACTGTCTTCTTTTTAAAATATAAAATAAATAAGTAAGACATGTGAAAATAGGCAAGTTTCCATTAAATGAAAAATTCTTAAAAAGAAGGTTTTCCCTTCGTTTCATTTAAAGAAGGAAAACGACCATTTAAGACAATATTCAAGTTTATTAAACAAGGTTAAAAAAGGTATTATAAAATGTTTAGCTTTCATCCACCCCAAGGTTTATGTTGCTGCCAAATTTTGTGTATAACTGTACTTTCAGGTTGGCTAATACCCACTGGATGGCTCCCACTCTGGACTCTAAGGCGTCGATCTCTTCTTGCAAAGTTTTCTTTGCTTCTTCTAACATCTCCTGGGCTTCTTCTTGAGAGTGGCTAATGAGAACATCTCTGATCAGGTATTGGGTCATGAAGCAGTCACCATCTGCCAGCATGATGTCGTTGAAAGTGTCTTCTAAATTCTGGAGGTGGTTCTTCTTCACTTCTATCTCCTTTTGCTCTGTGATTCGACTCGTATCTCGAGCAAATTTGTTTATTTTTTGTTGATCTTCGAAAGTAACATTGACGTCTTCTGCAGCCGCCTTCTTCATGGTGGCCACCATCTTGGACTCATAAATTTTTAAGAAGCTATTTTTGTCACATACTTTGTGTGACAAAAAAAATATATGGGAGGAAAGTGTTTGTCACACATAAGCCACAGGTTTGCACTCTGCTGTGATAAGGAATGGAGCGCAGTTTAAAGATGAGGAAATGAACACTAACAAGAGTGAGAACGTACAGAACAACAGCAGTAGCTAGGGAAAGAGGAATCGGAAGATGAAGATGATGGTACTCTGGTCTGGAAAAGACTTCCATGCTGCTTTGTTTTCAAAACATAAAACATTATTTTATAATATTTTAAGTAGAAAAAACTTTAATTACTCCAAAATATAGTTTATTGAAGAGGGGAAGTAGTTATAGACACTCAAGATGTGCTTAATCACCACACAGACTAACCTATGGCCGCTGTGGCAGAGCCTCTGGTTCTCTGCTTAGACCCTGGGGCAGAGAAGTCAGCAGTCTTGGGAGGCAAAGCTTGGGATACACAAGCGTTTGCCTTGAGAGTCCCGGAGAATACAGCACCCATGCAATCCTCCTCAGGCAGCATTTGCACTATGAGGGCAGCGAGCATCCAGTTCCACAGTGAAGAAAGCAACTGACCTGGGAATTACTGTTACGGGAGGCACAGAGAGCAGTCGGTTTCACCTGTGGTGACTGCTGAATGGAAGACTGTGGTTTCCCCACAGAGCCTTCCTCAGTCAAACGGGTGACACCGTGTATGCCTAGAGCTCAGACAAGTCTTGCTAAAACTTACATTTTAGACTGCATGGGCACAGTAAAGCCAGCTCTGAGGAGAGACACACCCTTGCCTTCAAGTCCCCTCTCGCAGCCCTCAGGATGCTGATTCTTGTTGAGAGAGTGGACAGGCTTGCTCGGTGTGGTGCATGAGAACTCCTGGAGGACGCATGTCCCTGCTGCTGGCCATTCGCAGCCCACACCCATAAGGAATCACTTTGCTCTGCTCAGCTTCAGGCCCTGCCCTAAAAGGATGTGTGCAAGACAGACCTCGCAGACAGTGCCCTTACAGTGCAACCCTCATTCTAGCTGCACACCTAACTCAGGCCTCAGCCCTTAACGCAGGTGTGACCTTTCTCATGGTCTCACAGCTGCCCCCCAACCTACCTTCTCCTGCAAACCCCACAAATGACTGTAACTTCTTCAGAGCCCAAAGGGCCTGGCTTTCTTCCTCAACATCAGCACCCCTTGTTTTGTGAAATCTTTACTTTCTGGTCACAAGAGCTAAAGAACCTTCGTTTGTCCCACAGAGCTTCAGTGAACACTCCTTATAAGCCAGGGTCAGGGTGCAGCAGCAAGGGAAACAGACAGAGCTCTGCCCTAGAGGGATTTAAATTTTATCACAACAGGCAAAATTAAATTCATTCATAAATATCTAGTTTAAGTGCTACAATACCTAGCAAGGCTATGGAGGGCCAGGACGGGTAGCCGTGGGGTTGACAGGGTGTTCTGTGAGGTTCCTTCCTGTGGGAGGGTGATGGCTCTTAAATGTGGGCTAGAGTGAAGAGTTGGTCTGTAATGGGCTTACTTCTCACCTTGCTCCCTTTTACTACAGTCCCATTCTCTCTGCACAGGAGACTCTAACTTCAACAAAAGCGTATTTGGGTAATCCGATATAAACTAAATTTAAACTTTGACCTCCGACAATAAAATTACTACTTTCCCTCTCTCTGAAGACCCGAAAAGCAGATGAAGGGCCTACTAGCCTCACTTTCTGCATTTCTAACTTACTCCTAAGATGATTCTAAGCTTCACTCAGAACCATCTGGGAACAGGTCAGGCCTGCGGTGGGCAGCTAGCGCGGAGCCCTTCTCCCCTTCTCGTTCTGTAGAGAAGCCACACATTTCTGGTTCTTGCAGCCTAGCTTCTGCTCTGTGGTACTGCTGCTTGGGGCCAAGTCGGAGCTGCAAACACAAAATCCAACTGCTGCCTTCCACCATACGAAAAATCTGTGCCGATTCCCATTTTGTAAGAACCGCTTTAATCCCCGCTGTGGGTCAAGGTTAAGTGTGGGCTTACTCCAATCTGCCCCACGTCATGTTATAATTCCTGTAGGTTATCGGACTTGGAAATGAAGGCAATTGCAGGGTCCACGTGGGGCTGTCTGCAACCAAGACCACTGCCTTCTCCGAGCCTCCAGCAGCCGCCCTGCCTGCCACTGCACATCTGCCATGCATGCACTGGACTCTGAGCGTGGCCTTCACAGGGCTCAGGTCTTCTATCTACAAAATTAAAGCCCAGCTTTTACAATTTTTTTGTTAAAGAGAGAAATTAAATGTCATAGTCTGGACCAGAATAAGCAACCGAGCGTTGAGATTCGGGGGTGCCCTGCATTAATAACTGTTCACTGAGGAAGCATTTCCTGTTTATACACGGAGCCAATGAGAATCCATCACGCCTGTCAAATACACTGAACACCAAATTCAAATGTCAAAGCAAATGTAAGAGGTCACACATTTCCTCTGCTAACTAAAAGTGTAATTCATAAATATTATTGCTACCAAAGTCTCCATCCACATCATTTGCTTAGAAATGTGCACATGTAATATAAATTGTGATTGAGTTAAATGGGTATATTATTTCCTGTTTTAAGGGCTAACAGCAGCATGAATTATGCTTTACTGCAAAGAAATCTTGAGTCATCAGCAGCTCTGCCTGAGCACAGCCCCACATTTTACACCCCCAGGTTGGGTTTTGCACACCCATTCATAAATACTTTACATTACCCAGCTCTGCTGGTAACTTTCACTTCTTCAGCTGCCTTATAAAATAGCTCTTACTGCTGAAAAGGTCAGCTAAATGGGCATAAGCTTTGGACCTCACTGCATTTAAAAATAAAAGTGAAAAACAAAACAGCTTTACAAAAGCTTGGGCCCTTCAGTTTCATTCTGTAAGCCCGACTCCAGAAGGTCAAGTTAGACTGAGGGTTCACATCTGCACACGTGTGGTGACAGTTGGGAGCAACCACACGAACACCAGGAAGGAGCCATAGACTTAGAGAACACATTTCATTCCATTTTGTCTACCATCATGTCATCTACTGTGCTCAGTTTAAAACAAAACAAAACAAAAAAACCAACAGCATGTGTATACGTCACTATTTACACTGTTTTAGAGTGTAATGCTCTCCAGGGGACACAACGAAAGCAGAACAAACAGAAGGAGGTTTTCATCTAAAATTCAAGAGTGGCAAATGGGACATGCCACAAGGAGGACAAGGACATGCAGGGGCAGCATCAAAGTTGACCACTGCTGGCTAGACTCTGGCAGGAATGCAGATTCACTCCCCAGTCAATGAAAATTCCCACCAGTGACCCAAGTAAATGCAAACACATGGGTAAACCCTGCTCTCTCAGGCCGAGTCTGAGGGAGCTGCTCCTACAGACAAGCTGGGAGCTTACCCCCAAGTCTCAGTACAGCAGAGCCAAGCCAGACCCACAGCCGGGCATGCCAGAGACCTCAGGCTACCATGTCCAAGGACCCTTGAGCTGAGCCAGGAGGAGGAGAGGGGGTTGACAAAAGGGGCCCGAGTCAGTCTGACTCATCATTGGTTCTGCTTCCTTGCAAACCTTCCAAAGGGAGCCTGCTGGACCCCATCATGGCAGATGATTGCACAAGGAAAGCATCTTTGATGTCACAGATGAGGGGGAAGACTAAGCTGGGCTCCTGCGAGAGATAACCAAGACAACTCCCGGCTTTTGAAGTCTGGCGATCATCTCAGGGACGGATTCCAGCTTCAGAAGAGACAACTGACAGACAACAGCGGTGTTTTGTTTTGTTTTCTTTGTTTGTTTGTTTGTTGTGGACATCACTATGACAGCTGCTGCCAAGCCCAGGGCAGGGGTGGCCCACTGCTCTCTTGCCCAATGACTTCCTTGAAGGCTGAGGCTGAAGGAGCTGATGTCAGCTGCGGAACTGGTTGAGAGCACACAGCTCCTGCTGAATGTTTCCAGTTTGCTTTATTCCAGTAGACTTTTCATGGCGTCCCCCCATCTTAAGATAACTTGGGGGATGGAGAGATGGCTCAGCAGTTAACAGCACTTGTTCTTGTGGAAAACTGGGGTTCAGTTCCCAGCTCCCACATGACAATTCACAACCATCTGTAACTCCAGTTCCAGGGGATCTGGCACCTTCTCTGGCCTCCACAGGCACTGCACCACCTGGAGCCAATACGCACATAGATGGAGGCAAACACTCGTACACATGTAATAAGCATAAATAAGATATTTTAAAAGATAATGTTACATCATTGAGTTATCTGAAATGATATACCATCACATTTGTTACCTATGATTTGAAGGTCAGCAGAAGAGAGTGACTTTTTATACCACATTTTTTATTATGGGAGTTTACATAAGATGAATGCACAGACCTGCACTGGTTCTGACTGTGCGCTTGCTTTTGCAGTGCTGGGAATGGGGCGCATGGCCTTGTATATGCCAGGCAAGGGCCCTGTCACTGGCCTGTGCCTCTAGTCCTCTGTTCAGTTCTAATGAACACATGAGAACACGAGACAACATCTCACACCGGCTCACCCATCTCTCTCCCCTAGAACCAGCCTTGATTTGATTTCTGGCACCATACATTGATTTGCCCCGTTTTAGTCTTTCTTATAGGTAACTTAGCTACGAACGCTTTAAAATCCAGTTTCATTTCCTTACGTGCTTGGCATTCATCCATGGCATTGCATATCCTACCTGCCTCATGCCCTGGCATGCGCTGCCCAACCACACCCTGATGAGTTTATGTATTCCTCACTGATGGACATCTGACTTTTGCTTTTTTTTTTGTCCTGTTGTTGATTTATAAGGGGAAATTATTATCATCATTTTTATTTGTTGATCTAGAGATCAAACCCAAAGCCTTGGCCACACTAGGCAACTTCCCTATCACTGAATTACAAGCCCAGCCCCTTGATTTTTGAAAGTAAGGTTTTTTTGTGTGTAGCCCAGGCTAGCGTAGAACTTACTGTGCAACCCCAGGTTAGCCTTAAACTCGCAGTTCTGCTCATTTCTGTCTTCTAAGTGCTAGGATGACAGGCGTGCAGCACCCTGCTTGACCTACTTTCAGAATGTCACACATGTTCTTATTCAAGGATTTTTTTATGGAAACTTATTTTTATTTCTCTGAGGTATTAGGATTTCTGGGTCACAGGATATATGTATTCTTAGCTTTTAATAAAATGCCAGTTTCCCTACGCTGTCATACCACTCGACACTCCAACCAGTAATGCATTAGCATCAGTTCTTCCAAACTCTGCCTCATATCCAGTGTCAAGTTTTCTCACCTCAGCCAAGGTCGTGCCAGTGTCCAGTGGTGACTCACTGTAGTTGGGACCTCCTGATGCCCTATCTAATGATGTCAAACACTTGCTCATGTGCTGCCATGTTCCTAAGGGCCCATGGTTGGAAGCCTGGTCTTCAGAGTGGCAATGTGAGAGGTGGCAGAATCTGTTAGAGGTAGGGCCAAGTGGGACTTAGTGAAAGTCACTGGGAGCCTTGTCCTCAGATGGGGTTTGTACTGGCCTTACTGAGTGAGTGAACTGCGCTCTGGGAGGGAATAGTATTGTGGGTTTATTGTTTGTTTGTTTGTTTTGTTTTGTTTTGTTTTTTTCAAAACAAGGTGTCTCTGTGTGGCTTTGGAGGCTGTCCTGGAACTTGCTCTTGTAGACCAGGCTGGTCTTGAACTCACAGAGCTCTGCCTGTCTCTGCCTCCCAAGTGCTGGGATTAAAGGGGTGTGCCATCACCACCAGGCAGGAGTGAGCAGTTTTAAAGGACCGCAGCTAACTTCCTCTCTGACCCCGTCTTCTCATGTGCATTCTCCAACATGGATGCGCTCCTGCCATCCAGCCATGGTGAGTCTCTTGTTGTCTCGTGTCTCCAAAGGGGCCCTCACCAGACACTGAACCAGTGGGGCCTCCCTCTTGTACCTTCCCGCCTTCCCGCCTCACAGTTGTGAGCTGTTGAGGCCTCCTTTCTTAGAAGGGCCTGGCTTTATAGGTGAGCTTACTAGCCATTGGTACATCATAGGTGAGCTTACTAGCCATTGGTACAACATAGTTAACTAGCCATTTATACATCTTCTTTGATGAAGTTTCCATTCAAGTTGTTTCATTCACTTTTAATTGGATGTTTGTCTATTATTTTTTTAAATCCTTCATATATTCTAAATGGAAGTCTTTTGTCAGGCATACCTGTTGGCAGATTTGTGGCTTAGCTATGAACATTTGTAACAGTGCCTGCTGGACAGGGATATCTAATTGTGACAGTTTTTGTAACTGAAAGTCTAATTGTGGCAGTTTTGGTAGCTCTTTCAGTTGGCCGAAACTTTCCTTAACCTCTCTAGGAAGCCTTCTGCCACCCCAAGGCTCAAAATTATCCTGTCTTTTCTAATAATTTTGTTATTTCAGGTCAGTGCAAAGACGCCCTAAACTGACTTCATATATGGTTAGAAGTAGGAACTTTATATATGGCTAGAAGTAGGAACACTTAAGGTGCTCTTAACTCATCCTTAAACATCTAATTTATTCTCTCACTTTTATCACCAAACACCTCACAAGATGCAGCTTAAGGAAGGGTAGCTCTTAGTTTGAAAAGGTGCAGCCATCACGGCTGGAAAGGCATGGCGGAAGCAGCTCCATGGAGGCAGAAGGACACAACAGCTGCTTACTCCCAGCTCAGCAGATCAGAAAGAAAAGTGGCACCAGGGTAAAAACTGTAAGGCCCACCCCACCCACCCACTTGCCCCAGCTAGACCCCACCAAAGATGCCACAGCTCCCAACACAGCGACACCAGCTGAGGACCAAGAGCTCCAACACATGAGCCTGTGGGGGATGCTTTACACCCAAACATGACAGTGTTGCCCCTCGTGTGTGCAGCTGCTTCCCAAAAGAACAGGTTTCCCTCTGAAATCATTTCCAGCCTGCTACTAGAAGTCATCTTGCCACTTCCTGACCACTAGAGACATTTCTGTAGCCTTTGTCTTCTTCAAATGTATTTTAATTCCTCAGTGTCTTCACTGGCTATCAAATATCAGCTTGCCAGGGCTGTCCATCTCTCTGTCTTTCTTGTCACGCCAAAGCTAACTTGTGCTATGTCTGATGAGAAGTTACTCTTCTTCTTGTAATTGTTCTCCTCTGATTTTTCTTCCCTTTCCAGCTGATTTAAATTTTTTTTTTAATTTAAAGAAAAATAAGGACTTTCTCTCCTTCAGTCTTTTTTTTTTTTTTTCACCAATCTGGCCCTGGTCCTGATAGGAATTCTCTATGCTCCTTGAGCTGAGTGGGTTCTGATTTTTTTCTTAGTTTTATAATTTTTTTCCTGGTCTCATCACTGATTCCCTATGCCTTTTCCTCTCACCATCCTCTAGAACTCTTGATTGCTGTTACCTTTTTCACTTGTGTCCTTTGCTTTCTATTACTATGATAACTGCCATGACCCAAAGCAAAATGCTTTAGTTTATCTTACAACTCCTTGGGTATAATCTGTCACTAGGAGAGTTCGGAACAAGACCTCCAGGTGGGAACCTGGTGACAAGAACTGAAGCAGAGACCATGGAGGAATACTGCTCATTGGCTTGCTCAGATAACTCTCATACAGCCCAGGCCCACTGGACTAGGGAATGTTGGCACTCAGAGTAGGCAGGACCGCATGTATCAATGAGCAACTAAGAAAATACCACACCAATATGTTCATAGGCCAATCTGATAAATCTAATTCTTATGAACTGTTCCCCAGGCATGGCTCGGGTGGTTTCTTTCGGTTCTCCTGCTCTAGCTGCAGATGGGACCGCAACACCTGTTCTTGCTGCCAGCAGACAACCTCACCTCTTACTCCCCAAAGGTCAGGAGTGGTTGGTGGCTCCATCGGCTTTCCTTACACTTATCTACAGTATAGAGGTTCCTTCGGCAAGGCCATCCTCTATCCCCTGGTCTGCCCCAACTCTTTCTTTAGGTCTGTGGAGGCCCATGAACTAGAAGGGGACAAGGGCAAACACACCCCTGCCTGTACCTGTGGCTCCATGCTGTCGCCCACACTTGGCTCTCATTTTAAAGTCCATCACGCTCACAACTGTTTGCAATTCATGTCCACTTCCCTCTTCCTCTTCCTCTCCCTTTCCTCCTCCCTCCTCCTCTTGCTGCTCCTCCAAGATAAAACAACAGTGTTTCTTGGGAGAGCTGGCTGTTCAGTTTTAATTGACTAGGTTACCTTGTATCTTCAAGGCTGCTCTGTGATAGACTGGACATGATCTTGTAAGTTGTCTGACTGTTTTATTTTTAATTACTAGGGTAGGCATATCATTCTCTTGCAGATTTTACATTCTAGGTCGTGTTCCTCACTAAGTATGAATATTAAAAAGTAATAACTTATCTGCGATCTTGTATTTATAGGACTTTTAATATGCTTGCCTTCTACACATATTTCTTTACTAATGAAATTGAAATCTTCCCCTTCCCTGAGAGCCTCATGAGCATTTGCACATGGAGCTGTTCACATGACTGAAGGAGTTCATGCACTCTCAACAACAGAATAATCTCAGAATCGTAACTAGGAAGCAACACGCTGGACACACAGGCTGAACTGCATGCTGGCTATGAGAGGAGGAAATTCCTGCATAAGCCACAGGGCCACTACCTGGCGAATGTAAGACTTGGCCCCAAGCAGTCTGGATGTCAGAAACCACACTCAACCTACATGTCTTAGGGTGGGCATGGGGCATTACAAGTTCCTTAAGCTGAGCTGCCTCAGTGATGATCAGGCATCTGAGTTTGGACTGGCTTGTCTGTCTCTCCAGGCATCCAAGGCCTGGGCAACACATGCACCCCATCCTCACATACCCCCTGCCACCCCGACATGCTTTCTCCATAGTTTATGTTCCCAGGTGCCCTGACATCATCCTGTACTCAAGAAAAAAACCTTTCCCCAGGGCATCTGCCAGATGCAGGACAAAGACTGGGTAGAGGTACACAGTGAGGAAGCTGTGACATGCCTGTAAGCAGGGCCAGAATGAAGACAAGAAGACAGGCTATCCAGAAGAGCTCCACATGTGCCCGTTTACAGGAGAGCATGAGAGCTGCAGTGTACTGAGGCCGTCAGCTAGCAGATCTGAAGAACAAGCCTTGAGAGTAATGTCACTCTACTCCACTTGGAATTCAGCAGCAGTCCTTCCCAGATGCCTGGTCTTGAATGGAGCTTGGCCTTCTTAAACAACCCTAACAATTCAAAGCAAGATTCTCTTCAATCATTTATAAAAAGACAAACACTGCTAGTCGGGGGCCAGAGATCAAACGTGCCTAAATCTCCTCTATCAGTGGGCAGCTACTTCCCGAGTCTGAGAATGTGCCTGGTGCTACTTCCTGGTTGGCCTGGCCATCCCTTCATTGAGTACCTGGGATCCTGGAAGAGCAGAAATCTGTTTTTACTTACACAAGTCACTATCTCAGGCAGATGTATGGGGTGATAACCAACTGTCCAATCAGCTCCTGCTCTGATGGCTGCCACAGGCTGTTTCAGAATTCATCCCTGGGATAGCTGCCTTCGCTTTCTTTAGAGAGGGATGAAAACATTGAAATGCATCCAAGAGCTCGCTGTGTAACCATAGAGCCGATGGTGTTCATTATCAGGAAGTGCACAAGGTACTTCCCTGTGTTCTTAAGATTCCCACAACATTCCTCGGGGAGAAGTGGGACCCTTGGCTGCAAGCACTCCCTTTATAGGACAGCTGTGTCACAGACTAGACCTTCTAAGACTTCAAATTCAGGTCACATGAGTAGAAGTTCACCTCTAGGAACAAGAAAAATGAGGCTTTTCTTGCTTCCCTTTGTACCCTACAAAAGAACAGTATTCTGAGGTCTTGTGGTTAAGATGGGCTTGGAACATTTAGAGAAGGCCCATTGTTGAGTGCTGGGGGCTGGGGTCTAGGTCGCCTGACATGGCATGGGGCCATGCATACGTGACCTGCCTGCGTCCTTATTTTTGCTGCTGCTAACTGGAACTCTCACCCTCCTATTTTCCTCCCTGTATTCTCAGGTCACGTGTTAATCTCTCAGCTATACTAGGAGTCGCCTAAGGTCAGAGACTAGAAGTTACCACATAGATAGCATCCAACATGATCAGAAGACATTTGCTGAATGAAGAATAAAGATGCAGGCAATCAAAAGGGCAGCCGTGGGGTGGGAGAGGACCCCAGATGCCAGCATCTGCTCATCCTGTCTCCAGGAGGTGAAGGCATTGCCCTAGCCCTTCACTGAAGTGAGCCATGAAGCTGCAGTGTGCCTCCCAGCGGGATGCCAGGGGCTGGAGGACCAAACAGAGGTCCTAATAACAAGGCAGAAACGGTGAGCTATGACCCTGGGGGCACGATGAACAGTGAGAGGCCTCCACCTCTGCCTCTGCTTCCTTTAGCTGCCACAGGCCTGTTCCCGCTTCTGCTCTTTTACCGTGATTAAAGCACTCTGTCCAAAAGCAAGTCTGGGAGGAAAGGATTTATTTGGCTCATTTCAAGTCACAGTTTGTCACTGAGAGGAGTCAGGATGAGAACTCAAGCAGGAATTTGAAGTAGAAACCATGGAGGAAGACTGCTTTTGCTGGCTAGCTCTCTGGCTTTCTCACAAGCTTATCCCTGGCTAGCTTTTATACACTTCTCAGGACCACTTGCCCAGGAAATGGTGCTGCCAACAGTGGGCTGAGACTTCCTATGTCAACTAACAATCAAGACAACCCCCCACAGGCTTCGATTTAGACAGCCTTCCCATTAAGACTCACTTCTAAGGTGACTCCAGTCTGTGAAAGTTGACAGTTAATGCTAACTGGGACAATGGCTATGCCATGGCAAGCTCTCGGTGGCTGGAAACATCAAAGGAGAGGCTCTAACAGGTAAAGTGCAGGGGGCAAAGGGCAATGGAAAGAAACTGCATTCTAGGCACTGGAAACACTAGCCGAAAACTCAAGGGGTGTGGGCATGAGGCGCTGGCTCCACCAAAGGAGCGGCAGCTCTCACAATGAGGCACCTGCCTGGATCTCTGGGGCGATACCAGGGCCTCTACCAAGAGACTAGTCCTGGAAACGGGGGTGGCGGGGAAACTGGGAACCCTATGCAGGGTCAGTACCTTGAGGCAGGAGGACAAGGCCACTGTCACTGTGTTGTTATTAATACAGCACTGTTGACTCATCTAGCCTCTCATAATTGCACTCCCTCTTGCTGGCTACTAAGAGGCTCAGAGTCTGACTGACAGCCATATTCCACCAGGAGCCTGGACTCAGAGCAAGGCAGGATGCTGTCATCTACCACTGTGCCCACAGACCTGCCTGACAGCCCTTGACTTGGCTTTCTTTTCCCTTGCCCCAGTGTTTTCTTATTTAATGTCTGTCCTACTGCAGTGAGTATATTTCTAAAACCAATTCTGATCCTCTTTTATGAAAAACGGGGCACAAATTACAGGAAAAGGGGCACCACCCACAAAAGAGCCTTGGAAGCAACAGCCTCTCAGCTTCAGTACCAGAAACGCCCCGCTGACCTTTCCTGGCCCATACACCTCCAGGAAGAGCTGGTGGTGACATTCAGGTTTGTCCTTAGGAGGCCTTGCTAGCTAGCAGGCTGCTTTCCAGATTGTGTTACCTCAGGCCCCTAGCAGAGGTTGCCTAGCAACACCTCCCAGCTTCATGCCTCTAAATCCCTCATTTGTGTCTTATACCAAGCAGCACACTGTTTCCTGACCCTGGTCAGCAGCCTGCCCTCCCACACCTCTTTCCTGGGCAGGTGGAGGCAAGGGCCTGAACTTTGCTTTTCAATAAATAAATAAATAAATAAATAAAAATCCTGATGAAAATTCCAGGCTGTTGAGCATGAGCAGCAGAGACAGGCAGGTGGACACCTTCGAGCTTCGGTGACTGCTCTACAGGTGCCGGGGACACAGCCAAGAGAGGGAAGGACAGAAGAAGGAGAGAGGGCAGCTGAAGCTTAAAACCCAAACAGCTGTTGTGGCACACACATGCACACCAGTCTTAGAGACTTTAGCTCTCCTCAGGTAACGTCTCATCCCAAAGGGTCAGAAACAGGCAAGCAAGTAAACAAACGAAGGCGTACTGAAGATGGTGTCTAAACGCTAGGAAAGATAAACTCGGTATTCTAAAACAGGACGGGGGACCTATCCGTGGAAGCAAAGAGACTAGAGCTCTGGGGCCGGGATAGCTTTGGGATGTGCAGATTTCACTGAAGGGCTGGGGATGAGGGTGGGGCTCTGGGAGGGTGGGGGCGGAGCTGGAGGTGGGCTGGGGCGGGGTGGGGAGAACCCAATCATACAGAGCAGAGCCAGGTGCAGACAGACTCGTTGCTCCTTTCTTCTGGTGCGAGAACTTTACCAAGCTGCCACCCTGCTGCCAGGGCTCCAGATTCACCCTGCACTATCAGGTGTTCTCCAGCTTAACTCAGGCAGAGGCATCAAAAGGGAAGTTTTCTTTCTTGTGCTGAGCCTAAAGCTAGCCAACACCATCTGGCCTCTGTCTCCAAGCCAAAAGTTAAACTCTAAACATCACACGCACAGAGAGTGAGAGTCATTTTAGCTCTTATGACGAAATCTATTTCCAATAATAAAATGAAGAGCAGACAAGGAAAAAAGGTCAAGTCAAGAAACACTGGAGCTTTGCTGTCCAATATAGCTGCCGCTAGTCACTTGGGTCTAATTACATTAAAATTTAATTAAGCTGAACTACAATTTTAAAATTAAGCCCTTTAGTTCACCAGCTACGTAGTGACTATTTCAAAAGCTGAGGCGACATGCATGGCTGGTGGTTATCATGCCAGACACTGACAAGTTATCATAAGAATGTGAACCTATTTAGAAACAGTTCTTTACAGAAGTAGTTCAGTGACAGGGCATGAGAGCCAGGCCATGAAGATGTATACAGCTGTTCCAGGTCTTGAGAGCTAGACCATGCTGATGTATACAGTTGTCCTTAAGTCCAATGACAAGTGTCTTCATAAGAGGGAAAGACAGAGTGTGAGGCTACAACAGGGTGATGGGGATGTTCTTCTGTGTATGTTTCTCTTATTGGTTGATGAATAAAACACTGGCCAATAGAAGCAGGAAGATAGGTGACCCACCCAGGCTCCCCAAGGCCCTTGTTGCCCCATGACTCCCTCCTCTACATATGCCATCTCCCTTTCCTGCTGGCCTCTTTCCAATCCCCACTCCAAGATTCACCTCCAAACACACCTCCTTCAGGAATCTCCCCAGACCATCCATCCTGTGACACAGCCTTATGCCAGGACAATGGCTTTGAGTTATCATCTTGTTCCAGTCATGCTCTCACTGTGAGACACCCCAAGAACCTCTCCTTCTCTCAGGCCTCAGTATCCCTACCTGCAGCATGACAAATGAGACTGTGGCCTGGCCCTTGTGATGTTTAGAGTTTAACTTTTGGCTTGGAGATAGAGCAAGTTTACTAATCTGACACAGTAATATCATTAATGATGATGACAACAAATGAAAACTGGCCATTGCAAAGCTGCTCGAGACGTTAAATCCTTTTCAAGCATGATCACACCAAACTGATGTTAAAGGAAACACAAGAGGGGATGCCTTCTAACCAAGTACCAGACTCCTGGAAGCCTGTGCTCTTGGCCACACCCAGCTCTGATCTCAGCATCTCTCCACTGCTGGGTAAATATGCAGAAAGGACATACATAAAAGAACTGTCAAAAGGAGACCACATTTATCAGGTCTTCAGATTTAAATGGGACCCTCCAAGGCCCAGAACTTTTGAAAGGGATCAGAGTTCTAAATCTAAGGGCCACCAGCCACAAGCAGACCCAGGCACAGATAGATGCCAATCCACTACACCAGGGTATCTGGTTTTCCAATCCTGCTCTCTTGCCTGAGTCCTCTGAAGCCAAGGTATATGTGGAAGTCACAAACCACAGAGCCAATAGGACTAATCCCAATGTCAACACTGGCTGGGTATCAGGGAGCCACTGTGTCCTTCCTGAGTCTTCTGGAATGTCCACTCCCTTCCACCTTGGTCTACCTACCTAGGTGGCCACATTTCATTGTCACTTGCCATCTTCAGTAGCCTGAAGAAGACATGTAAGAAGAACACACCTGGCTGGAGAGGACAGGGTGGCTGTGGCAGGCCCTGCCCTTCATACCATGCAAAGAAGGGTACCTTATTCACACCACACCACCCTTCTGGCACTGGGGCTCAGGTCTCAGTTCTGGAAAGTTTAGTCATTCTGGTCACAGAAAACCCCTAGAACTTGTTAGATGGAAGGCTTTCACCTTTTCTTCCTACACAAAATGGTGGACCTTTATCCTCTTCTTCCTAGACAAGATGATAGACCTGTGGAGAGCCCAGAGTGGCAGAAGGAAGAAGCTTCATACATTAGCTCAAATAAAAATAATGCCGGGATAGTAAATGTTCTGCACAATTGTTGAACTTGGTGATTTCTGATCGTGGGGTTCTGGCAGCCATGGCCAAGTGATCTGCCAGCTGGTGATCCATCTGTCTTTAGCAAGAGCACACATGACTTGATTAAACCAGCATAAGCCACTCTCTTGTCTTCTTCCTTAACAGTGGCATGGATCAAATCAAGATGAATGGCTCAATCATTTCTTCAGGGCAGGTAGGAGCTGGAGAACTAACAAAAGAGTTCTGCCAGCAAACAAGATGGCTGGGCAAGGCCAGGAGCTACTGTGATGTATAAAGGATGCTTGCAGTGGACATTAGAGACTCCTCAGTGCTGCTGGTGCCAGGCACCTGCACACAACCCAGGGAAGCCACAACAGGGAGGCAGGGAAAGTCTCACACACACCTCCACATCCATGTCTCTGGCTACATGTGGCTCCCAGTCTTCCAGATATCTGTAAAGTGACTCTTACCTCTGTGTTTCTTCCCCAGCTGGGAGGTTTGGAGCAATTAATTTACCTAACTGGGCCTGGGGTTTCTCCTACTCTGATGCCTTCTCCAGGAGCTACTGTAAACACTAAGTGAAAAAGAACGACATCCTCCAGAGAGCCCAGCACTTTGTGACTGCTGGAGTATAATTGGTGACACCCTCTATGCGGAGCCAGGGAGCTTCCCATCAGTCCTCAGCTAGACACTGGAAAGTGGGCATCCCTGTGCTGTAACAGGAGGCAACTTGATCCTCGGCCTCCATCCTGGGCCTCCTGTCCACCTAGACCCAACCCCAACTTCAGGTCTTCTCTCTGGATGTCCCTAGCAGTGTCACTTCTCTAGAGCCATTCTGCTCAGGGGCTTTGACCTGTAGGTCCTGAATGTACTTGCAACCTCTGGCCCTTCTCTCTCTCCAAAGAGCTAAGGATTGGTAGAAATAGCTTCTTTCTGGTGGCCAGCATTGCCCGGCCCGCTCCTCCCACATTTCCAGTGAGTGAGGCCTTTGCCTCTAAAGTCCCATGCTAGACTCTCCTAATTCCCTACCAGACTTCTCTGCTGGACTGTCACCCTTCAGAGATGTCACCTGCAGAGCCAGGCGCTCCATGGAGGCAGGAAAAGAACATACACACTAGAACCCATAGGCCTCCGGGTTGAATTGAGCAATGGGACAGCCTTGTGCCCAGGGCATGCATCACATCTGTATTGTTAGACATTGACGGAAAGCCTGGGCATGCTAGATCGTCTCCTTCAGTCTATGTCACAATCCCATTGGGCAAACCCCCACCTCCACCTCAGGGCAGACAGAGATCCACAGGCAGTGCAGGGAAGGGACTGAGTGAGGGAATGGAATTCCCCTGCCGAGCCTCGGAAGGGGCTGGATGTGAGAGACAGACCAGAGCCCAGAGGCTGCTCCCAGAGCTGGGACATCCCTGGAGTTCACTCTCCCTCATTCAAAGCACCCCCAGCCCCACTTCCCAGTCTCATCCCTGATGCTATGAGCCAACTAATGAACACAAGCCCATGGATGAGTGTGCCACTGGACTCCCATATGCCAGCAGGTGACAGCAGGGCTGCCTTTCCCAGGGACTCTCAAGCCCGGATGGAACACTTCTACCTGGGGAAAATAGCATAAACTAGCCATGGTGACAGAGTTTGGGGCAACTGTGCCAAATACAACTTATTTCCCCCTCTGTTATCTGTTAAATGTTATTTAAATTTCAAATGGGACAAGATAGCAAATATCAAAAGTGGGAGGAAGAGTTTTGTTTTGTTTGTTTTGAGAAAGAGGAGGCAAAGGGAGAAGAAAAGAAAAGTGACAGAGAAGATGAGAGCTAGAAGAAAGCCTTACCAGGCTATAAGGATGCTCACTTTCGGAGGAGACTTTCCGGGTCACGTTCTCCACAGAAGGGATGGTGACCTCACTGGCCAGCAGGGTCTGAGGTACCTGGGGCCTCACTACCATCTAAGCCAGAACCAGCATGGGGACAGACTCCCAGCAAGGAAAGCCTGGCCAAAACTGGACAGCAAGCCACCTGGTCACCCTGCAGTGTCCAGACCCTAGCTGGCACACTGAGCTGAAGTTCTGGGGTCCCATTTGGCAACCCCTGCTTATAGATTACCTTCTGAAAACAGGTATCCCCCAAATCTTGACCCTCCTCTGTGAACAGAGTTGTGACCTGACCCTTCTCAGTGTTAGTCAGACTCTGACCTTTGCAACACAGTACCCTTTTCAGGTGACAAATCCCATGCCCTTGTTTCATGGACACTAAGAAAAGCTCCTGACACTCAGCACCCCTGCCCCTCCATGCCCCAGAGCTTCACATGCTGGGACATGGCCCCAGAGGCAGACATGCAACTACAAAGAGGGCAGGATGGTCAATGACTAGTCAGTCATGTCTGTCCAGGCCCTCCCTCTAACACTAGAACAAGAGGGGCCCAGGAAGTAAAAAATGGGTCATGGTGGGGGCCAATTACATATGCTAGGAGTCATCCAGATGGAAGAGGGGATTTATGGCCCAAACCTGATTCCTCTGAATCCATTGAACTCAGGGATAGAGAAGAAAACCTGACAGAACACTCCCCAGGTCTCACGGGGAGCCGGTGTGTGTTTGAGGGCTTTGGCCTTGCCTGCTTGCTCTACTTTATTGCTGGCAGAGAGATGGGAAATTTATTGCTTTACAAATCATACCATCCATAGCATAAATGAACTGTCTGGCTGCGGCACGCTCAAACCCAGATGATTTGCAAAATGTCTAATGGTAAGCGGGGTTACGCTATCTGCTTACGGTCTCCGAGACAAAAGCAAACCGTGATGTGGAGTATCTGCGCAGTGTAACTCGAGGTCCGCAAATTGGCTGTGACTCATAAATGTTGGCTCAGCGGCATTACATAACTCAGTATGCTCCATCAGGGACTCAGAGGAACACAGAGCTGGCCCTGACAAGGCTGTAGATGACAAGCAGGGCACCACCAGCAGGTTTGGGACCCGAGGTCATGGCCAGGCCGAGTTCCACAGCCTGGTTAGTCCCAGGGTCTGCTAGCCATCAGGAAGCTGGGCATACCCCAAGGACTGCCAGGAATAGCCTTTCTGCTCCAAATTCCCCAAACCTAGGGTGGGGGAGAAGGTGTTGAAATTCTTGACAGGAGTTAGTCAAGGGTCACAGCCCATGGGTGGCAACCCTTTGCTGGCTAGCCCAGCTGGTGACAGGCTCAGCTCAGTGCCTGGGACTTTGGGTATCACTTAAAGGAGGTGAAAGCACATGCAGTTTACAAAGGAAACTAAGCAAGTCACTCAGCTTCAGGCTCACGGGAGTGGTGGCACAGGACCCAGACCCAGGCTGTTCAAGTCTCACTCTCCTGCATCTGTGACACACCGTCACCATGTCACAAAACCCTCAGGGCAACTGTGAGATATGGACGGCCTTTCCTATTGTAACATGAGAAAACTGAGGCTCAGAAGAGTCTGCGCCCTCAGTCAAGCTCACACAGGAGGAAGCAGCTGAGCCTAGACACTAGTTCGGAAGGTTTTGTTGTGAGGCTCCCAACACTTTCCCCTTGTACCTCTCTCAATCGGGTGTTACTTTAGGACCCGTCACCTCCTCTCACTATACTGTTTGAGGCAGTACCCTCAAAAGAACTACCAGTGAGTGTTCTCTAGATGGTCAGCTATGGGTTAGGGAAAGGCTCCTTAAGAGGGGGCTCTGTGCCTGGTCCCTGGGAGCCTACTGTCATTGATGTCCCAGAGGCGCCTCTCCAGGAGGCCAGCAGAGTCTGCAGGAAAGGTGTATAGCTAGGCTATTCCTAAAGCCAGGCTTTGAAAGACACACTAGGGTCTCAAGGCAAGTTCTGCCAAGGCGCAGACATGCAGCAGAGACCTTGCTTTGAACACACGGTGTTCATGGTAGTTCTAGGACTCATGTGACCTTCCCAGGCCACAAGAACTGGCCATTTGCAGATGGGCCACAGGACTCAGCCTCGATATAAAATTCAGGCTTAGATATAGTACGGACAGCCCTGGGGAAAGCCAGCCTTGTACTGATTCTTGTGAAGTCTTTAGCCAAAAAGCAAAAACAAAGATTTCTAAGCATCAGTTTTCAGCATGGGGAATGGTTTGAAAACACTTCAATCCATAAAAATAACAAAGCTGTTTTGGTGATAGTCACAACGGTGAATACCGACTGTGCTACTGGCATTAGAAACAGAAGCTATTAACTGAATACTCATACACACAAACAAGCAAATAAATACCTGTCTCCCTTATTTTGTAAAACACACACTTGGTCCTAGGCAGCCTTGTCTCCGTCCCTCACCTCACACACGCCTTTGCTCACCTGCCCATTCCACGGAGCTTATTGCTACACTATCAGTTTCGGTCCAACAGAAGGAGTCCATGGGATTTTTCAAGCCCGTGTGTCAAATACCAGATGCAGATGAGGGCCCCCGATCTCTGGAGAAGCTTAAATTCAGCTAATGGACTTTTTATAGCATGTAAATGTCGCCTTGGTAGGTAAGGAAGCCTATAGACACATAAAAGCACACACATGCCTGCATGAAGTGCAGGCTGCAGAGAGAGGCGGCACCCACGGGTAGCACCAGACCACCAGGCCATGGCATTCCAACCAGGAGCACCGGCCTGTCCCTGTCAGAGCCTTCCAGCCTCTAACCAATGCCATGCATGGTGGCTGCTGTGGATGCATTTGTTGACAGCCTGGTCTCTTAGGAGGAATTATCAAAGCCCTAGAAGCTTGGCCTTGACCTAAGCAGGAACCCACAAACAGAATACTATGGATGCAAACCCAAGTGGCCTGGAGTCCGATCCCTAGGAACCCACCTCCTCAAAGAGCCAAGATTCTGGGGAGATTCTTTATCTCCAAGGCACACACTGCAGGGGCCTCTAGGCTCCCTGACACAGTGGGGTCTCTTGTGGAATAAGGAAAGGGAAGGCACAGTGCAGTCAGGGTCCAGAACAGCAGAAGAGAATAAAGGATTCAGCACACACAGGAAACACAGCCCCTGTTCTCACACTCCATTTCCTGGAGCAACGTTACTGAGCTATAGTTACAGCAGCAGCCACCAGGAACACAATGAGGACAGACTCTGAAGAGCCTCCATGTTCCTTTAATGAGAGAAGCAGCCCCCAGGCTTGGCCAGTCTCACCGTAGGTGAGAACACAAGAAAACGGTTTAAACTAACCACTCAGTGACTGGACAGTGGGGGACCTAGCAGAGGTGTAGAACCCTCCCAACAGAAAGACTCGGAATACGCTCTTAGCATCCAATGTCGAAGGATCCATAAATAGCAGAAGCCTCACACTTTTGCCATCAAGGGCAGGGCGTAACGCAGTGTTTGAGTATTTGCAAGGCCCAGGTGTCTCTCCAGCATGCCGAGGTGTATGTGTGGCAGGGAACCTGTCAACAGAATTCAACAGAAAATGACCAAGGCAGTCAGCCCGTGGTGATTTGCACAAATAAAGCTGGCCTGAAGATCAGAGGGTGGAGATAGCCACTAGCTAACCAAAGAGGTCTGGAGGTCTGAACAGACAGACCAGAAGTGATAAGGTGGGAAGAGACAGGATCTCACTCTTTCAGCTGGGAAGTTGAGTAGATAAGGTGGCTGTGGTTTTGTTCCTTTGTCTCTCTGATCTCTCAGCTTCCTCCCTATATCTGACTCTGGGTTTTTATTATTAAGACCTATTAGAACTCCTGCTATACCAGCTATTACCCACCCTCTGTGACAAACAGAGAAGGACTCACATCTATGGCCTCCAGAAAGTTGGAGACCCCCCCCCCTCACTTCCCCGCTTACTGCTGGATAAGTCCAGGGTGAGGAGGTCCAGCTGCTGTTTTACACAGTGCCCAGGTGACCAGGAGGTTGAGCCAGGAACCACTAGTTTGGGCCATGTACCCTTGCCTTCCCAAGAGTCTCCTCCAAAGGTACTTTCTAGAATTGTCTAACAGTGTGTAAAACAAAAAACAACCCCCCCTCTCTCTTTCTCTCTCTCTCTCTCTCTCTCCCTCACTCCTTCCCTCGTTTTAGATACACTGTTTAACACTATATCCTTGACTAGCCTAGAACTCACTAGATAGATCACTATATACTATAAAATCACTATATAGATCATTCTATACTTTAGAATCACTATATAGGCCTAGATCTTGCAGCAATCAACCCTTCCTTCTGCCTCTGCCTCCCCAGTGCTGAGATTACAGGCACCCTCATTTCTTAGGCAAAGCCATTTGGAAAGGTAGGTTCAGGCCAATGCAGGAGAAAACAGGAGGAAACTCCTTCCAACCCGAGCTTTTTCCCAAGCCCAGCTCCACTGCCAGCCACTGCCCTGACTCACCACAGTTCCTATCAATCCAGGGTGGCTGCTGAGACAATGCAGACAAGGAGAAGGCCTACCATGCAAAAGGTTGAAAACCCAGTGCAACCTGAGTTCTCCTGACCTCTTGGATTTCTGCAAAAGAGCCCTGAACTCTTCACTCAACGTCAGCCTCAGGTCTGGAAAAAATGAGTTTGGTTAATTCAAGTAATTCCCCAGTGGTCAGTAGTTGATACCATATGCTTTGAAACAATGTAGCCCAAGTCAGGGGAGAAGTTGCATAGCTTCCTAAGGGACTATCCAAGGACTATCTGTTAACCTTGACAAGTGGCTCGGCAGCCTCCTCAGCAAGCTAGCCAGACACCCCTATCCTGAGCCTGGGGGAAGGCTCTGGCTCAAAAATACCCCTGGAGTAGCTAGTTGGAGAACAGTGGCTTCCCTGGCACCTTACCTAGGAGGTTGCTGTGTGCCCTCATCTCTCTCTGGGGAAACCCTTATCTCCAGCCGGGAGCTGTGGTTGGTATACAGGAAGTGGGACATTGTGACCAAGCAGACCCAGGGAAAGCTTGTGAACAGGCTCCCTGCTTGCAGGTTAGTCTGGGGCAGGAAGTTGTGGGCAGAATCCTTTTAAGAGAAGATGAATGACTGTAGGAGGCTTCTAAACCACCTGGTAAATTGCAGTCCTTCACCCTGCTAATATTTATTAGGCATCCATAATCTGCCAGTTTCAACATAATAACCTCACATATGGCAATGTGTGGACCACGGAGGGCGTGTGGAGGAAGCCATGGCAATCACAGTCACATATGGATGCTCTCTTCCTGACCTTTCAAGAAGACTCGGCCGCCTGAGAAAGGCACAGCTGCTGTCCCCATCACACACACTGGAAAATGAATGTGTTGTCCAAAGTTAGCGGCAGTGTCATGGGGATTTGGACTCAGTCAATCTAGCTCCAGAGCCTTGACCTTTTGTCACCACTGCCATTTCCAACTTTATCGTTATCATGATGAAAGCATGTGAGCTCCCATTTCTCCATCCCATGTGAGAATGCCAGAACATGACAACTGGGACATTGTATTCCATGTAGAGCATAGAGCCCAGAATTCAAAGTCTCAGCTGCCCTGCCCCAGTGAACCTGGAACAAGCTCTTACAGCGTTTCTGGTCTCAGTGGGTCTTCTGCTTCTCTTCCTATCACCTGGCAATACCTGCCTTCAGTGGGGTTTGTGTCCCATGAAGCTCACAAGTTCAAAACTTAATTCTCACAGCAACAGTGTTGCGATATAGGACCTTTGAGAGGTGGCTAGTCACTCATGTCTTTATCGAAAGCATGATCTGTGCTGGTTTGGGATGTCTCTAAGTCTCAGAGAGACTTTGGTTTGAATACTTGGTCCCTAGTTGATGGCTGTTCGGAGAGGATGGGGAGTATGGCCTTGCCTGAGGAACAATGCCATCCCCAGTGTACTCTCTCCGCTTCCTGTTTGTAGACCTTGATTTGAACTCTTGGCTCTGCTCCAGAGCCTTGCCTGCCTGTCGGCCATGATAGTGGTGGACTCTGGAAGCATAAGCCCCAAATAAACCCGCCCTCCTACAAGCTGCCTTGGTCATCACTGCAGTGGAAAAGTGACTAAGCCAGGATCTGTTGTTCTCTCAAAGTATAATGACTTTTGTCATGTTGGATCATGGCATGAGGGGCCTTCACCAGATATGGCATCTTGAGCTTGGACTGCCTAGCCTGCAGAACCGTGTCAAATAAATCACTATCCAACGGGAATTACCCAGTGATGATTTATCCCACTAGCAAACAGAGCAAGCCCGTCACCCATAACAAATGAAGGGATGTTCAAATGCTCAGTGTAGTGTCTGCAAATAAGAATCAGTCAGTTACCTGCTCTTTAGTAGTTATACCTATTCACAGCATTGTGGCCAGGACAGATTCTATATGAGACTTCAGTACACACAAGCCCTGGAGATCATGGCCCATAACAATTACCATCATCATTTCCAATGTGACACCAAAAGAGAGAATCTTCCCTTTCCGTCTTGATAAACTGTCCAATGACCCCCTTCTCTTCTGTCTTCCTCCTCCCCACGTCCCAGTGCAGCCCCAGCTCAGACACCGGAGCCCTAAGAATGAGCAACAGACCCTGCCACTACAAACAAGATCGGGAAAAAGAAAGGCTTCGTGCTTTTGGCAGGGTTTCTCTCGCTTATTGATCCTTCCAGTAACTCAGGCAGATGGGAACATTCAAGAGAGACAAGGTGACTGCTCAGAAAATGGCCCCAGTAGACCACAGTAGACCACATCAGCAAGTACCACCAGGAAAGGTGATCCACTCACAGGTGTCCCAACTCCACAGACAGGCACTTAAAGTGGGGTCTCCCTGGGTTTGGGGGGGCAGCCCAGTCAGGGATTAAGGAGCAGAGTGGTGACCAGAGAGAGGTAAAAGGCATTCTGTGACAACTAGTCATAGAGCAGAGTGGACCAAGGGTGGGGAAGGCTGTAGCAATCCCACACTGCATCTCTCCACAGGCCACACTTCTCCCATACACAGCCGGGCTGCAAAGCCCCCAGGCAGGTTTTCTGTCAACCATCCAAAAGGCAACAGGGGCTTGGAAACTGTTACTGTAAGTGGCTTCCTTCCTGGCTACAGGAGTATTAGCTCCCTGAGCCTAATGTCCATTTTCCATGTGTTGGGGGAAGATGTTAAAGGGCTAGCCTAGGTTCCAGATGAGACCTGTCCAGTGCCCCAGGAAATGGCTGTGCCTGGCCCCATCTATCTGATTGTGGTCTTTCTATTAGTCAGTATTAGCACCTGCTGAGAGACTAGACAGCCATGGAGAGGCTGGGCTCTAAAAGACCCCAGCCTTGCCCTTGTCATCTCTCAGATCCCAAGACCCGAAGCTTCATCTCCGAATAGATGTTTTAATGCCAGCTCAGCTGCCACCTCTTCCAACCATGTTGATGGCCCTAAAGGCCAGCTCCAGGCAAGCAGCAGCTGAACACTAAGGGTAAGCAGAGGCAGATAGAACCCTGTCCCTTTCTTCTAGCATGGGGGCAGGGCAAGAAGGTGTAATAGCCCCAGGCTTCTCTGCCCTTGAGAGCTACCCAGTGAACACCGAATAGAGATGAGAGATGGGTGCTGGCCCCACCCCCCCAAATCCTTCACAATAGAGATGAGAGATGGGTGCTGGCCCCATCCCCCCAAATCCTTCACAGTGACCACTGAGGCTGCAAAAACTCAAGTTTCTGCAGCTTCTTTCTGAGTGGGGTTTAAATTCTGAGTGTGCAGAACCATTGGCTTAGCTTCCTGTGTTTGTCCATTCCTCTCCCTTTCCTTTCTCTTCCCTTGAGGTACAAACCCATATCCAATGGTATATCACCAGGAAGTGCATAGGGCCCACAGTCAGGAAAATCAGACCAAACCACAGAAGATCACCTTTAATGACGTCTCACATTTCTAGAACACTAAGTCATCTGGCTAAAAACCCTCACAAGTACCCTGGAAGATCCAAAGCCAAAGGTGGGGTCAGAGGAGCCCATGAGCCCCAGATTCCCAGGGCACAGATGTGAACATCTAGGTTGTAGTATCAAGACCACTGTTCATCAGGATCAACCTATACATACTAAACCCTGCCCAGGGCTGTGTGCCGGAGCTGTGTCCCCATCCACAGCCCACAACACCTTGAGACTTGGGAAAATAGTGATCACAGGAGCTGGCATGGACTCACAGATGCATGAGCACATCTGTCACACATTTGATACTCAGTAACGGATACGTTCTGTGAAGCCTCTAGATCACAGCTGTAACTCTGCAGACAGACAACCATTTTCAGGTGACCTGAGGTCTTCCAGCCGAAGCCTCCCTGCTCATCGTCCCTGCTGTTCCTATGCAGATCCTCATTGCTGTGTGCAGTTTGCTTCATAGCAGTAGTTTTCAAGGTGTGGCCCTGGACCAGCACCATGGGCACCACCTGGGAACTTCAGGGAGCTTCATTCTCAGGCCCCACCCATCTACTGAATCAGAGCCCCTGGGAGGGGAGCTGGGTGGGGTGCATTTCACATCCCTGTTGATGACTCTAAGGCAGTCACGTTGACACCCCTTTTCTACAGAGTCTCATTGGGGAGACAAGACTTCAGGGTGGGGAGGGGTCACACCCAGCTTCTCTGCTCCCCTCAGCCCCTGGTCCTGCCTAGTAAGCTTCAGAGACCTTCCTCCCCTAGGTTTGTCTGCCGGCTGCTGCAAGGTCCCCAGTCAACAATCAGAGAATCTTGCAATGTGTTGGTGGATACCAAATTTTATTTCCCTCATAATTTAAATATTAGACCACACACAGAGATCATATCCCTATCTCAGGCTTCATACGTGGTTGTTTCCAGATGTAGGACTCATCACCCAAACAGCATGTTTTGCTGCCCTGTATCCTAGGCTCTCTGAGCAAATGTTATCCTCAGACAGGCCTGCCTGGACCATTCTCCTTAAACCAAACTCATTATCCTTTCAGTCAGCTACCTGATTTTCCCTCTCTACCCAATTCTGCACTAAACTCGGGGTGAGTAGGTGGGCACGTGTGTGCATGTGTGTATGCGTGTGTGGTTATTGTTGCTTTGGTGTGAGGTTAAAGGGCTTCAGCCCACTTTTGTGTACAGATTATAAACTCTACAAAGGATGAATGGTTTTGCCTTGTTTATTTGTGCTGTATCTACCCTTCATATGGCAAAAACTCAATAAAGATACCAGGTGAAGAAATGCAGGTAAATACAGAAACAAAACTTAGAGCTAGCTTACTATAGCTCCTCATATTTATCACCCTGGAACATTAAAAAAAAAAGCAAAATTGGAAATTAAATACAAGTAAAAACCAACAACAAAATCAGATGATGGGTTTTGCTAAAGCCAAATTGCCAAGAATAGGTTTAATAATACAAAGATTCCACCTCAGGTTACTTCTCTTTCTGTATTTTAATTTAATTAATACTAACATGGGGAACACATGGCTGCAAACAGATGTATGCAAACATACAGAGTGATATTAATAACTTGAAGGCTTTGTTTTCAAGTTCAGGATAACCATCCTTGGTACAAAACCAAAACTCTGCACATAATAACCCCGAGGCACCCATGTTAATAAGGGATTACTTGACAACTGTAAAACTGTCATGTTTACCTCGTGGTGGTAATAAAATCTGCCTTCATAGACAGTCCATTTCTTCCTAACCATAATGCCAGCTGCCTGTTCCTCTAACGTGCTGCCATAGGCAGATCCGGGATCCATTTGCTATATGCATGTAACCTAGGCCACCAGGAAACAATGTCTTGGCTCCTGCATTGCACACTCTAATATATTGGTTCCACCTTTGCTTCGCTATCAGAAATGGTGCAACCAAATTGAACCTCCTTTGTTTGGTAGATTGAAGTCACCAAGCTTGCTGGAGCAAGCAAGGCAACTGGAGACTCGAATACCTTCATGAAGACCTGGTAGGAGTTTGTCTACACTTCAAATTACAGGGTAGGTTCCCAGGTCACCCTGAGATTACATAGATTTTCAAAGATAGTTATCAAAATGAAGTGCAAGGCAGGGCCACCAGTCTCCCTGCCTGTCCTGGGCCCGGGCACTTCTTACCAGAGCAAACCAGTGACATGCCAAAAATATTGCATGGACCAGGCACAGCCCTGCCAGCCAAACACAACTGCTAAGCCACCACAGAGTCATTAAAGTTCCAGTTGCCGCCATGCCCACATGGGTTTGTGGATCATCTCACTAGATTCACACGTTTCAAATGGTCCTGTAATTCTGCCATCTACCCTGGCTTTCCAGGCCGAATGGGTGTCAAAGGTTTAATTAAAAATTTATGGGTGAAAACCTTACACTTAAGAACATTATATCCACTCTCTTTGGTTTGGGGTTTATTTCCTTGCAAATATGGACAAGAGTACCATGATTTCTGTTTTATGGGGAACTTCTTAATCTTGGGCCATTCGGCTGGGTTGCTGCCAGAGGCTAGAGAGCTCTGCAGCCGGGCTGGCCTGGGCACCCTGCCTAAGGCACTCATCCTGCAGTGGCCCCATGCTAAGGATGACGGCAAAATCATCCCAGAGGGCAATGCCTCATTTTGATTGGCAAAGGTTTTGGTTGGTTTTCTTCTCCAATCACCTACCTACAAGTAGATCTCCAGCAAAAGCATGGGGCCGGATGGTCGCTCTCTAAGATCAGTCTCCAGTTAGAACCCACGCAGCCATCCTTACCCTTGTGTCTCTCTCAGCCCTGCTGCACACACCGAGGAGGGCAGCTCCATGTGCCATCTCCATCAGCATGTACATAAAGGGGCCCGGAACAAAGTATGGACACCTAAGCAAGCTGGGGCAGCAGACAGGTCAGCCCCGGGCATGGCCGAGGAGGGACAAAGAGCCTGGGACTAGTGCATAAGCCAGGGGCAGAGCTACCTACATCCTGGGGATGGGAGTAAGTAGAGAGGGATCCTTTCCATGACTCAGCTGCAGGCCCTTGCCAGAGCCCAGGAGAGAAACCTGGCCAATATCCATATACATCTTGGTTAATTAATTACCATGTTCTGTTCACATCTTTCCTTCAAGTCTTTTCTCTGAGAAACAGACTAACAATTATTGTCACTAACAAGGGTTTCAGAAGTAGCAGGTATGAGCAGGCTGGTTAGGCTACCCACCCTGTGTTTCCAGGACCCTAGAGCAGAAGGCTGAGAGAGAAGACATGTGGTCCAGCCCTGCGGCCGGTGGGTAGGACCCCTGGCCTCTCAGTGAGGCAGTGAGTGAAAACTCCAGGCTAGGCCCTGCCTCACCACCCCACCTCACTCTCCTACTGTGTACACAGTATGAAGGTAACCCTGGAAGTCACCCCTGACTCCATGGGGCCTCAGGGAAGTGACAGATGAGGTTTTGGCATGGAGGCTATAGGGGGAGATTAGAGAGACTAGATGTGGGGTGGGAAGACTCCCTGGCAAGGGAGCACATGGCCTCAATTCTGCATCCGTCATCAAGTGCTAGCACCAGCCTTTTTCATTCAACCCCTCCTCTGAAAACACCATCAATTATAAGATACCATGCCCAGCTGGCAGATAGGCAACCATGAGGCTCTGGGGGAGGCCAAGTCACTTGCCTTCACATAGTCAGCAGGGTGCTCCACATTCCTGAGCCAAGCCCTCTGCAATAAGGAAGGCAGTTAGTTCCCTTCAGATCTGAGGGACCAACAAAGGGACACTGGCTAAGCCTGGCTGTCCTTCCTGGGGTTTCTGTCCCAAGCCAGCCATCTCCAATACTTAGAAACCATGAAGCCTCACCCTACCCAACCCCACCATACCCTCCCCCACTCGGGCTCTAGCTGTGTGAGCATGCTCTGACCACTCTTTCTCTGCTTCCTATGAGTACCTCAGCTAGGGCGGCACACACCTCCCGCTGGCCCAGGGCCTGCCATCTTTGGCCTCCTTTGGCACCTCTTCTGCTGAGTCACACTTTGTCATGAAGCGTGGACTCAATGAAGAATAACACCAGCACAACCACAGCCACATGGCTCGTCTACAACTTGGCACCAGGTCTGGAGTGGACTCGGGATTTTTCCGTGAGCACAGCCCATGCCAGGTCTCCACTGTGTGCACATCTTGTACCTCGAGGTTGGTGGCCGTGTAGTGGGGTGTTCCTGAAAGGGACAGGGGCCTGGCAGTAAGACGGTGTAGCTTGTGTCTGCTGTCTGTCCTAGCCATGGCCCTCTGTCTAGCCCAAAAAAATCCTAGGACCTGGACACACTAGCTGAGAAACCAAAGAGATGAATTTCCTCTCTGCCACTGACTCAACTGTGACTTTGGGCACACCCCAACTTTGTTCTTGCAAGCTGAGTTTTAGGTTTTCTTGGGGACCCTTCATAACCCTTAGCATAAACTTGCCTATGGCGGCTACTCAGGGCCTGGAAGCCTGTGGGGACTGGGCAGGTGATCCCCCCATTCCTAAGATAGAATTCTGGCCTCGCCCTTTCTTCCCACTCAGGGCCTTCCAGGAAGCTTCGGGATGTGAGACCTTGCCCAAATCAGTGAGCCCTCTCCCTGGGCAGGGCAGGGTGAGGCAAACGAGGCCAGACAAGTGAGAAAGCCACCAACCAACCTGTGGGCACTGGCAGAGACTCGGGGGCAGGCCCTACCGATACAAGGAAGGAACTGCCTTCAGTCAATACCTGACTGTCACAAAGCAGTCCTGCTGGGAGGGGTGGGCGGGGGCTCAGAATCTGTTTTAAAAGTCAATAGGATTGTTTCTAATTTAAATAAAAAATATTAAAAAAAAAAGTCACCAAAGCCTCAGAGGCCTAGGGCCCAGGCCGGCTGAGACTGAACTAGAAGGCCAGAAGGCACATGGTCTAGCTTAAGAGAGGAGAGTCACCTGCCTGTTCCGTGTCCATTCTCAGCCAGGATCCAGGCAGGAAAACAACCCAGAGTCCAAGCCTTGTAAGTTAGCATGGCACACCAAATGCAAGGTCCAAAGAACTACAAAGACAATGGCATGCCAAGGCTCAGTGGCATTAAATCACTCATAGTGTCCTCAGTGTGGGCCAGCTGAGCCCATGGAGCCAGAATGATGATAGCTGGAGTGCAAAGAGGTAAGTGGCAGCCATGTAACCACTCTTGGACAGTCCCTTCACCATGCTTCAGAGGCTTGGAAGCCTTGGGGACTAAGCCTCAGGAGGCTGAGCACACTCATCTGGGCCACCCCTAACCCATATCTCAAGCCACTAGCCATGGCCTGCCCGAGGGTTCCAGTGCTGCCCCAGAAGTGCAGACAAACAGACTCTGATTGCTCTGATGTGCCGCTTTGTCCTGAATTCCCAACCACATTTATTTCCAAGGGGAAAAAAAATCCAACTAAATATTCCAAGGTCATTTCTTAAGGGAATATATGTTGTTTTTAACTCTTGGACTGGACCCACAAGAGGAAGCCAAGTGCTCCCATCTGAAACCGATCTTGGTCCAGCTTGACCTCAGAGGGGAAAAAAGACCAGCAGCTCCAAGGTCTTCACTTCCAGAAGCTTCTCTCTGAGAAAGGCACTTTTAGAGATCACAAACACAAAGATCATGTTGCTGAGTACAGTGAGCCCTGGCCCAAGAGTCAACTGTAGCCTGACTATTTTTGTCCGCCAGCCTTGTTCCCGAAGACCAGACATGCTTCCACGCCCTCTGTGAAGAATACAGACTGCAGCCCAGAGTCTGCTCAGCAAGTTCAGGGGCCACCTGAAGGCTGCAACACAGCTCACAGCACCCTCTCAGTTCAAGAAGACTTCAGGTCGGCTGCAGGTGTGAACATTAACGTCATGCATGGAAAAGCAAGTGTGCCTCAGTGCTCTGCCCCGTTTTTGTTTCACCCTCTCCCCTGTTTTTTTTTTTTTTTTCTGGATGAGGTCTTGGACACCCTGGACGTGGACTGGCCTTCCATCACTCCCAGACTTCTGTCTTGCCCCTTCCTGTCATCCTCTGCAGATACCCACTCCCTTCTCAATGTCCTGCCGCGCCCAAGGCCTTCCAGTCCCCTACCTCAACTCTTCCTTCCCAGGCACCAGGGTGCCAGTGTGTGCCAGTTCTTCTGTTTAGATCCAGCTGTGTGACCCAGGACAGTCACCTCCCCTCTCTGTTTCCACACTATAACCAAAGGCAGTGTTCATGGGAAATAGAAAACATTCTCAGCACAGTGCCTACCCCAAGGCCGACCTTCGGCGACACCCTTTCTCTCCGGGAACTTGCACTACTAAGAGTCACGCTGATGACGGGGGTTTGGTTCCCTAAGACCAGAGTCCCCTCTGTAGGGTACAAGAAGGGCCCTCAGGGACAAGTCACCAGGGCCCTCTGTGTTCTCACCCCTAGACCCCTCCCTGCTTCGTGAGCCCCTGCCCTATCTCCCCAGTAGCAACAGCAACAGACTTGTCCCGTGGGATAAGGGACAGGCCTCTAACCACTCGCTCCCTGTTGAACCACAGGGATTAGCACAGACTAGAGGCCACCTGCCACTGTGCCACTGCACAGGAGCAACCCTCACTGAGAAAGGAAGTGAGTCCCACCCTTACACATGCCTCCTGCCTGCCTGGGATGCAAAGCTGGACAGGATCTAAAGGAGTGGATGACCACAGCCAGGGTTAAGCTGGGCCATACTGGCTGCCTGGTAGGACCCAGGGAGACCAAGGGGTAATTAATTCCAGCTCCTGAGAATGCCTCAGCAGGTGACAGAAATGGGCAGGTGGCATCATTCATCTCTAGCTTGCTGCATTGCCTAAATTAACCTCCCAAGGCCTCAGTATCACTTTCCGAGAAATGGGTACAACAATGGGACTTCATACTTAAAAGTTATGAAAAAAGTAAATCAACACCTCAAGCAGTGCCTGGCACACAATAAGCCCTGGTAAGTGCTGATTATTAATATTTATTGCCCTCATTTTACACAGGAAGAGTTAATTTTAAAAGGCAAGCCAAACAGGCATAATCTGGAGTTTCTACCCCATGTCCTTGAAGGGTCAAAACCTCTAAATGGATCTTCCTGGATAAGTATAACCCCAGGGGAGCGCCCAAAGGGAACGCACATCTTCTCCCTCCCCTGCCACAGGCTTGCACACAGTGAAGACTTGCTTGTCTTCCACCAAGGACATTGCTTGCTGGGACTTCACTTGTGAAGTGTCCCCTGCAGAATCTCAGGTCCACTCACAGTTTGGCAGAGACCCCCCAAAGCCTGCAAGGGCAGTCTATGAACATATGCAGAAATGGGGGAACAGAGCTCAGTGGGGCCTCACACATACCCACGCACCTGAGGATGGCAGAAGGTAGAGAAACCAAGGCCACGTTTGCCCACTTCTCAGCTGAGCCTGCAGCAGGGCGGCCATCCAGCCCCTGCCCCACAGGAAAGGGCCTGTTCACTCTGGGAGACCTGGAGAAGGCAGGCTTGGCAGGGAGATGTGGAAGCCACTGAGCCACAAACCAACTGGTCCCATACCGGTAGGCAGCAGGGAAGAAGAAAGTGGTGGCCGCAGGGAGATCAAAACGTCCAGATAATGAGCCAAATTCTTCTCCCAGAGACACCAGCTAATGAAGGGGGTGCAGGAAGCCCCGTGTCACAGGCCCAAACTGTTTACACAAGTGTTAAAAATACATTTCAAAAGAAAGCAAGGAAGCCTGAGGAAAACCCTCCATCGTCTTTGGAAAATGCTCTCTGAAAACCACATTAATTTGTTTTCCAAAAAGGTGTTTGAAGTCTTTCAGAGTACCCTTGGGCGACTTTAATTCTGCCTCCTAATCCGCTATTAAATGTGATGTTCACTAACACGGCCTGCCTTGGGGATGCTGATTTTTATTTTTAATTATACAGATACATATTTGGGGCCATGTGAGCTTCCATGTAACTTAAAAGGGCACGCTGTCAGCCACACTTCTCCAAAGTGCCCAAAATAGCCTGTGCTTCATTAAGGCACAAGGGGGGTTTGAAATAAAGTTTAAAGGGTCAGAAAGCATAATTTTAAAAATTAATTTCCAACGCCTTATAACCTTACAGCCTGAGAGGAAGGGTTCGTGGGAAAGTTGAGAAGCGACGTGAAAAGAGGAGGGGGTTAGGGCCACTTTTGCTGCATGTGGCAGAGGAAGAGATGCCCATCACCCAGCCTTACAGTCCTGACCAGCATAGGAAAGGGCTTGGCAGGGCAGATGAGATGTCTAGCAATAATTGACATTGTCATCACCGCACCATTAACAGCAGTTTCTGGTTCTTGAACACCTACTATGTGCCAGCAGTTACATAGTATACATAGGTAAATAGTACCAGCAGTACAGTTAACTCTTTACACTCCTCAGCTCATTAAACCCTCTAAGAGAGATACTGTTATTAGCCCCACACCTCAGCCAGGAGGCAGGAAAACACTAGTGGGCCCCTTGGCATCTCAGTGAAGACACGCTCCAATCCCACAACAGGTACCAACACCCCCACCACTCGTCCTCTGCTCGTCTCTGAGCAAAGTGAAGTTCAGGACAAGGTGATATTACAATGCCAAAGTCCGTCACACCACTGCCACACCTCTCCTGTGCAGAGGCAGGTGTCACTTGTGACACTGCGGCCTGGGATGATGGCTGGGCTTGAGTGAAAGCCAGTGTTCTGGGCACAACTCCAGGACATGGAGCATGACCTGGACACAGGGATGGTGGACACAGGGTCCCAAGAGGAGATGGTGTCCTGGAAAACAAGAGCAAATGTGCCACCAAGCTTTGCCCAGGGCTCCTCCTGACATGTGGCTGGCAAAGGCCACAGATGTCATCAGGTAGGCCTAGCCCCAGATGTCATGGGTCTATACACCATAGTCAGAACACAGAGCTGCACTGACCCCCGCCCCCCGCAAATGGTGTGAATTCCAGCACACTGACAAGCTGGTTCACCCAGCCCCTGTCACCAACTAAGGACTTAGGGACCAACTCCCATAGACAGGTCACCTGCAGTTTGGTCCTGGGTCACAGGAAAATGCCCAGCTCAGAACAGTATGTAAGACAAACAGTCCTCAGGGTCCACCTGGCACCAAGTTATCATGACTGGAACAACCTTCTTAGAGCCAACAGAGTCCCTGCCAGCCCAGCCTGCTCCCTGGTGCTTTCCTGCCTGCTGATGTACTTGCTCACACCCTGCCTCCAGCATTTGGGCAGCCCAGGGAAGAAGGCAGAGTGGTCTCTCTGGTTCCTGTTTGCAGCTGGTGCTCCTGAGACCCAGAGACATACAGAATTCTCCCATGACCACACATCACAGTGAGTAGGAGAGATGTAGAAAGCCAACATCATGCTAGCCCAGGTTCCACGAACTTCAAGTGAACACATAACTATCCCACAACCCTGCAGAGACATGGTTCCTCAGGAAGTGACTGTCCCCTTCCCTGACCTCAGCTCACTGTCCTGTAGGTACCATCTATGCCCTTGGCCATGAGGCCTCTGGAGTCCCCTGAGAGTGAATATACCTGTCAACAGCACAATGATCAGACCATCCTTTCTGCTTCATACAGCACATGGTTGCTGACGCCTCTCAACTATGAGGTCAATAACTACAACCCAAGGTCCTGAGGAGGGAACATGTGACCCAGATACCAACTCAGGGTCTGGGCAGATCAACATGGTCCATTCTTCCACCAACTGCATCTAACAGCTCCCCTACTCGTTAGATCAATAGAGGCCTTTCAGGTCTAAGCTCTCCCCCCCCCCAGAGGTGCAGTGTAACCCCTGCCCCACCATGAGACTCATTTTGATCCTTAGCCGAGGGCAAGCAACTGACCTGCCTCCTTCCACTGTGTAACATCCAAGAGCAAACTCAAAGTGCCAACCAGAGTGCATGGCTAGAGATCAACAGGCCTGTGGTTTAGGGTACACACACTGGAGCCATTTAAGCCTGATGAAACAGAGGGAGGCTTGGGGGTCTCATCAGAGAAGGGGTTCCTTCCCCAAGGGTCATGAGCCAACACTGGAGGAGTAGACAGGGCCAGATACCAAGAGTTGATAAATCCCTGGAAGATGGGAGAACCTGCCAGGGACAGAATCACCTTGCCTGGCAGGAAAATTTCAAAAGCATCCAGGAAACCCCAGTCATCATTTACTTCCCATGTCCACATGCAGGTCTCACAGTGGACAGAGGAGAAGGTAAGACACCGGAGCCACTCTGGCAGTGGTGAGTAGACATTAGAATGCCAATCTGCTGACAGCACTCTCATGCAGCTTCCTGGAATGGGGACAGGAAAGGAGACATCTATCACCCTGTACTGGCTGTCTAGGACATGAGGGGGAGCCCTTTGCATAGCCCAATAGCAGGAGGGTATACCACAACAGAAACTTCTAGGGGAAAGGAGAACTCCACAGCACCCCAGTACTCTAAATGTCCAAGCTCCTCCTCATATAGACATGGAAAGCGAGACTCAGAGAAACAAGAGACAGAGCGGCTCTCACAGCCTAAAACAGTCAAGCATAAGCCTCATTTCTCCCCTGACCCAGAGTAGCCCCTTGTACATTTTCCCTGAACCTTTCCCAGGGTTGTTGAGCCTATTATGTGATGGCTGACAAGTGGCCTCAAGTATTGCGCCTGGAGCTCTTTGCTCCATCAATACAGTTGCCTGGCAAAGGGTCTTCTCTTGATAAACATGGTCTCTCTACAGCACTGAGTATTCACCCAGAGAAAGGACAGGAAAATGGGCATCAAATTACATAATAATGTCTGAGGCACATGGAGAAAAACCACAAGGAACGTTCTCCGAACCGTGGAGACCCACTGGGAAAAGTCAAGGCAAGATGACCAAAGGCTTGATGTGTCTTTAAAGCTTTGTTCAGTTGTAATGTTTGCTCTGATTTTAAAACTTTCTCGGTCGCAGATAAAATTGTTCTCTAATTTGGTCATACATTTGGATTTCATTATTTTCAGAATGTATTCCAGACATCTAAAATTAAACAGATGTCATCAGCCCCGTTTAGACCTAACAGACTTGTAACCAAACAGTGACTTCAACCCCAATACAATAGTGACTTGGAACATCGCGTTTCAGTCATTAAAAAAGTTTTAAAACTCTGCTCCATTTTTCTCATTTCCTATAATGAGATCTGTCCCCCCTTAAAATACTCCAGTTCTTTAAGGGTCAATGAAAAGTCAAACCAGAGAGTCAAGCAAATTTAAATATGAAAACTGCAAGAGAGAAGTCTGAAATCCTTACCCCCTAGCCCTCTCTGAGACGAAGCCGGGCTTGGCGGCAAGCAGCTACAGTAGTGAGGGAGACGGCAAACCCAGAGCGAAGGCAGGAAGGGGATTTGGCTTCTAAAGCCTATGCTTCACTCTCCTTCCTTTTCTGACAGGGATTAGATTAGTGAGAATCCTCGAGCTGAACGGTGTCCTGGGGACACTTAACAAGTGGAGAAAGTTGTTTCTCTTCTCCAGCTTCTCCTCTGCACTTGTCCCAAATGAATTTGTTAAATGGCATAACCAGGACCAAGGAAAGAGCCTGTTTGAGATGCTGAGAATTCACTATCAGGGACACTTGACCTCTTAGGAAAGCTTGGGATGGGGGCATGGGTTTGGATTTGCTCACATTTGGGGTCTGGCCTGCTTGGCCATACAATGTCTTCATTAAATTGTCTAAGCAAAATGTTAAAAGAAGAAAAAAGATGGTGATGGGAGAGGTACAAAGACACAAACAGATCATCTCCTACCTCATGGGACCTCTGACCATGCAAGGCGCAAGTCCTGCCCTCAAACCCAGCCCCCAACTCCACAGACCCTGAGGCTGAGGTGGATGACCTGCAGCACAGCCCATCCAAACCCTCACACCTGAACTCAGACACACCCCTTGACCTTACCATACTGTCCTGAGACAGGGTCAGGGCAGCAGCTACCCTCTGTTCCCCCTGCACACCAAGACTCTCCTTACCCAGCCTCCTCCCAAGGCATCTCTTACCTCAAAAAGTGAGAAGCCAGCTCAAAGTATAGTACATGCCAGGCACTTGGGCCCAAACAGGATCCATCAACTCCAGGATGATCACGGATCCATGGGGACTAGGAAAACTCCTCAAGAGGGCAGAGACTTTTGTTAAAAGTTCCCACAAACTTTAGAGTATACAAGAAAGAAACAAATAGGAATGCTCTATTTGGGCTCTGAGTTGGATTTGGTCACCATTGTCCCAAATGTGAGACGCCATCTAAACAATGGATACCTTAGCATACCAGGCAAAGTGTCTACCCATCCCCCAACTGAAGCCAAGTCCAGATCTCTGGGGCCTGGTCCTCTCAGCTGTACCTCCCAGATGATTTGTGAGCAATCAGCTTTTGTCCCAGGATGGAAGTCTGCATGGATGAGCACAGGTTCTCTACTGAGAACCATTCTTGGAGTTTACTTGTGATGTCTGCCTTAGGTGTGGTAAGAGAGATAACACCACCATTTGCCAACCCACTAGAGATCACAGGAGGGGACACTGAGGCCAAGGGAAGGGAAGTGAAACAGGTAAGGACACACCTCAGAAAAGGACATCCATGGCTGCTCTTGCAGAGGACCAGGGTTCAATTCCCTGTGCCCACATGGCAGCTCACACCTGTCTATAATTCCAGTTCCAGTGGATCTGATGCCCTCATATAGACACACATGCTGGCAGAACACCAATGTGCAAAAAAAAATAACAAATAAATTATTAGAAAAAATACAAAAGGGCACCAAGCTTTAAATAAAATACCCTACACTGGAAAGCCCGCCATTTGTTAACTGGTCAATTCAGTCCTTGGGGATCTCTGGATTTCAATCACGATACAATTTTCTAAGCTCTTGATCTATATATACCCCTCGAGCTGGGTGAGACAGAGGAAGTAACACTCCGGCTCCCACACTAAGGCAGTAACAAGGCCTGAGGAGACGTGGGAGCCTCTCCACTAGACCTCACAGTGCCCCTCACACTAGCTTCACACAGTGCCCCTTCACACAGAAGGCTGGAGCTGTGTTGCATCCCAGAAGGGAGGGGCTGAGGAGGAAAATGAGTAAGCTACCATGCTCCAGAGGGAGTTGGGGACAGTGATGGGGTGTTTGTGGGCTCTGTCACACGACCATTACCTCACTGCTGCGACTCAGAAGGAAGAGCGGAGGACAGTAAGCTGCTGAGCCTGCTTCCGGGAAGTTATCCAGTCAACGTTACCTGTCTTCACGACAGCTCTTCTAGTATCTGGATCCACTGGGCCATAAAACAGACCAGTCAGCTGCTGTTCACTGCGAACTATTTGCTTCATGAAAATACTGTTCTGTCTTTACCCCAGGGTCCTTATAAATAGCAGAAGCCCTTCTGCTATTTGGGAATAATCTCATTTACAAAGACTAGAACACACCAGGTCTCTCTGAGGCAAGAAGTGGCTAGCTGCAGCAGAACCTGATGGCTCTCTGGGGTAAAGCCTCCGTGATAGAGTAGAATGTTGTTCTGAATATTGAGGGATCCTGGATAAGGACCACGGTAATGATTGCCTGAGGAGAGTGGGCCTGGACTCCAAGAAGGTCCCGAGAGGCGCAGGTGGGAAAGCTCCTGGAGGCCTTGCTGAACCACAGACATAAACTCATACTGCTTATTGAGGTGAGCATGGAGGGCCTACTGCAGAGTTCTGGCTATGCCAGGCACAGAGGGTTTACTGCAAGTGAGTGACCAATGAGCTGAAAGATAAGGAGTGGCTTACAGACAAGGAAAAGACGGGCAGCAAGTAGTCCAGGGAGAGACCAGAGCATGTGCCAAAGGAGTGAATTGGGAGGGACGGTAGAATGTTTAAGGAACTGAGGGGGGGGTGGATTCAAGCAGCTAAGGAGCAGATAGCAAGCAGCAGGTAGGTAGGTGTTGGGGCTTTGTGAGGAGGACAACGGAAAGCCGCTGGGGGTGGAGGAGGAGGTTAAGCACAGCCAGTCTTGGGCTGAAAGGGTGGTTCTGGGTTTTAAGAAAGGACTATAGGGCCACGGTGTGTGTGGGCAGCCATCTTGCTATTCAAGTGAAATTTGGAGGCAACTGGACATGGTAAGAACAGAGAAGGGAGACTGGGGGGGGCGGGAACCAGAGTGGTGAAAACTGGCAAAGCTTGGGGCAGGCTGGAAGTGCGGCTGGGGTGGGAATCCCACTTTGCCCCTAGCTGTGTGAATGGGGGAGGCAGATGGACCAGGGTGGAAGGGTTGCAGTACAGCCTTAGACAGGGCTGAGGGTTAGATCCTCGTTAGGACTGCCACACCAGGAAGTGACGTGGCACACTATTCTCACCTACAGCCACCTCTGGAATCTGCTTGTAAGGTGATCCCACAGTGTAACTGTCACATAGAATGGCTGGTCACAGAGGTCAGACACCTCTGCACACAGGAAATCCTCACTGTTCTTTCCCCAAGGGAATGGCAAGGAGGATGCACTTCACGCTGGCAGCTGGCACCAGGGATTAGGGTAGACACTCAGGAGAACTTCCTGTCCTGAGGGTGTAGCATGGAACACGTTATTAGCAAGCATCAGTTTGCGCTTTCCTCACCCTGAGGTCTCAGACAGGCTGAGGGCTGTCTTTTAGGAATGCCTGAGCACAGTCCTCCCAGCAGTCAGGGCTTTGCACAGGAGGCAAATTGGGCTCCCTGAGCCCAGGTGACTAAGCCCTAGCCACAGGAATTCTACAACACACACTAATAACAGTTCCTTTCACCACGTGCTCCCAGGGTGTAGGCAGGACAGGACCACATTTCTTCATCAGATCCTCTTTGGGAGCATTAGCCCTATGAGAAGGTGCAGACAAGGAGGCTGGAGGGAGGGGACAGGTAGCTTTGCTGAGCCCACGCAGAATGCAATGGACTACGGGGCAAGGGGGGACACTCTCTACTCCCTTCTCCCCATCCCTTCTCTATGCTGATATTTAATTGTGAGAAGGGGCCGCTATTAACATGTTCTTAATATCATAGACTCCGGGCAGCAGAGAATCAACCTGTAAATTGCTTCTCAGTGCAAATTCCTAACAAATACAATAAAATTTATTACAGATAAGTCATGCAAGTATGTCCCGAAGAATGTCCCGAAGAAGGAGAATCCAACTGTTTCTACCCAAAGGAGAAAGGAATGATGGGTAAAAATCTATAAGGAGGTAAGTTTTCCAGACTTCAGGTAGGGGTGTGTGTGTGTGTGTGTGTGTGTGTGTGTGTGTGTGTGTGTGTAGTGCCTCCTTGAAATATTCTGACCACTTTCACCCAGTGATAGCTGTGGTTCCAACTTTCCCCGACCTCACAACAACAACAACAACAAAATCACCCTGTGTATGGAGGTGCTGTGTTATTTGTCGGTCGTGTGTTTCAAGTGTAATTTCCATCTGTTCTTTATTATACTTTACAGTTTCTCTCAAAGCTCTAGTAACCTAATGTACAAAGCTATTTCAGTTTACCACCTAGAGAAACGATCAAAAGCAGTGTCATCTCTGATGACAGCTCTCATCGGGGTCCTAACTCCATTCCTGGCGGGCAAGCATGCTGCAGAGTCTGATGATTGGAGAGCACCCTCTAAAGGCAACAGTCCTGCCTCAGGCCCTGGGGCTCACCCAGAGTGGCAGCTGCAAGCTGCTAGGCATGGGCTCCGGTTCAGTCAGAGAGGGTCAGTGGGCAGTGAGTTCCAGGCCCCAGAGCGTCGCTTGCTCAGGACAAGGCTAGAACACTCTCCCACTGAGGCCGCTCTACAAACCAAGGCCTAGTCCTCCCTGGAAACACACTTCTGAAACCTCCTTTGCCTCTGTAGCTTTCTGGGTTCCCTTCCCATGTTGCCCAGTTATGCAAACAAAGGCATGTCTGGAAGAAGGGTGCTCATATTTAATAACCCTCAAATCTGGCTCCACATATGGCTATTGTTAGGCATATTTAAACAGCAATTACAGAGGGACCTCCTTCCTCCTCAGCAACAATCGAGGCCTTTAATCCAGCTAAGACCCAGAGAGTTTAGGGCTCAGCTCAGGGAGATGAAGATACCAGCTTAGGCAGAGCCTGCCCTGGGTTGGTGGGGGGGGGCCTGGAACACAAGCTCACATCTCTCCCCAAATTCATTCTTCTTGCCCGCAAGGGCGGGGTCGGGGAAGAGGCTGGCTGCTACAGATGCTCTAATAAATGCCTGAGGACTCCCATGGGAAGCTTGCTGTGTTGGGACTGAGCAGTCAGGCACAAAGGCAATTTAGCCCTACAAGAACCCAAAGCTCAGGCAGAGACTGAAGTGAGGACTCCTCCTTTTAGAACATGTGGCATTCAGGGTTACCCATGACCTGACCCGAGCAGAAAATACAGTTCCTTAGGGGAAGTGTGGTCAGAGGCAGGACTGAATTAGGAGACCAAAGTCAAATGATGTCCCTCAAGCACGTACATCCTCTATACCCCCACCTCCCCAGCGTGGCCTGTCCCTTCCCTTCCTGTCAAGTCCAGTTGGTCCTGACATGTCCCTGGAGATGGCCTTTGTATGAAATGCTTATGTGTGTATATGTGTGTGTGTGTGAGTGTGTGTGTGTGTGTGTGAGTGTGTGTGTGTGTGTGCATGCGTGTGTGCGTGTGTGTGTGTGTGTGTGTGTGTGTTTGTGTGTGTGTGTGTGTGCATGCGCGTGTGTGCATGTGTGTTTGTGTGTGTGTGCATGCGTGTGTGTGCGCGTGTGTGTGTGCATGTGTGTGTGTGTGCATGCGTGTGTGTGTGTGTGTGTGCGCGCGCGCGCACGCGTGTGTGTGCATGTGTGTGCGTGTGTGTGTATGTGTGTGTATGTGTGTGCATGCGCGTGTGTGCATACATATGCACGAGCTCATGCTCCTTACAAATAAAATCCTTTTCTAGTTTTCACATCCCCGCTGACGCAGCAGCACACACGTATGGGATGCATACACGTATAACATGCAAGGATTCAGCCAGGGCTACTCCCTACATTTTTCTCTCTCCGCATTGAAAACATTAGAAACCCTCTACACTAGGCAAGGGGAGAGGGTGTGAAGGAGAAAAGGAAGTTAAAGGGACTGGCAAGGACGATGGAGATGGGAAGGAATCCTTTCTCTTTGTCACGGTGTCAGAGGCAGGGCTTGAGCCCCTGCTACTGCTGGATCTGGTAAGGTCCCAAGCCCTCGCCGAGGACCTCACAGGACACCCAAAGGGCCTCGTTCTGCAGCCTCCTCAGACCCAGAGCAGCCTGATGAGTCGGTGCCTCTCTAGACTCCAGCCTTTAGCCTGCATTTCCTCATTCAAGTTTTCTGAGTGTTATTTGCTTCTGTTTCACTACAAAACAGTAACAAAACCAATTGGTATCAACCACAGTCTTGACCAAAAGTCCATTTGGATCTAAAAACACCCAGGGACAGCAGCCAGCAGGTCTTAGGTACCAAAGTAGGAACAACTGCTAAGGATGGCCTGGACCAAAACTGAAATTGCTGCTTCACCACCTGGTGGCTGACTGTACCACCCTAAGCAAGTGATCCAGTCCTCAAAGTCTTCGTTTTCCCTTCCACAAAGTGACAGGGACAGCAACACCACGTCTATGAAGCAGAATGATGGCATCGCATGAATGCACACAGCAACTACCAAAATGGGTCCCAGGGCCAACCACGTGCTCATCTCCTAGGAGCTTGTGAGAGAACATTTTTCCCCTAGACACACTATGGGGGTCTCTGGGATAGGACTCTGTCCCCTTCCAACCAGGGACCTCAACAAACCCTGTAAGTATGAAAAATCTCTGCCCTGAGGTGGCAGGTGTCAAGGAACAAGGACCAAATGTCCTACAAGCAGGTCACATGATAAGAACTGCCGCCTGACCCCTTCTCTACTCCCTGCTGGGCCCCAAACTCAAAATACCCAAGTTGCTTACCTAAATCTAAAAAGCCCAGTCATGTGACATGAACCAAGAGACACAGGTGCCCTTCCAAGCAGCGCTACTTGCCTTGCAGTTCAGACCTTAAAGTGTGTGTAGTCCCTCCCATGAGGTCACCTGGAGGACAATGTGGCTCAGAGCTCTGGCTGTCCCATGCAGCCTATCAAGAAGGTAAAGGGGCTGAGTACAGCCATTGGACCTCTGAATACTTAAGGTTTGGAGCCTCCAGTGCAGCAAAGGGTTCCTAAGGAACAAAGGACACAGTGGGACACACTGTCAGGAGCGCGCAGGTGACTCAGCCCTCACAGGAATCTTTGACCTGTGCAGATAAAGGCATTGACTCTGCTAAGAACTTCCCCAACAGGAGACGCTCAGCAACTATATTCTCTCTGGCCGCAGCTTCTCCATCTGCAGGTGGGCAAGGGGAAGCACCCTATGAGGAAAGGCTTTCGTCCCTATGCCGGCTGCTCCAGGGTACCCACATACACCTGCAGCAAAAGCCCTGAAAGGCCTCACCACAGGCTGCCAAGTAGAGAACACAGATGTGTGCAGACATTTCACAAGGAACTCAAAATCAGACTGAATACTGCCCCCCTCTTATAGTGAGAGATCCACCCAGCCACTCCTGTGGTGCTGACCACTCCTGTTTGGGCATGATCACAGGTGCCTACATAAGCGTGTGGGATTTGGTCTTGGGTCCAGGAAGAGCTTACTCTCTCTTGGTTCCAGTCAGGTCATATGCGGCAGCTGGGTGTTGATCCACAGAGTTGGAACTCATGGGTTATCAGTTTCTCATGTAAGTGACTTCTCCCCGAATGAAATTAACCTATATTATCCCAGTCCCGTGTGTCTTACTCTGTGCATCCATATGCCTCTGCCTGCTGTGTCCTCTAAGGCCCAAGTCCTTGTGGCTAAGTTGAATCTCTCAGTCCTCCTTCTGGCAAGAACCAGGTTCCAAATAATTATCTACATAACAAGACACACTGCACAGCAAGATCAGCTCGCTGCAGCCCTGACTTAAAATCTGATCATCTTCATCAGAGCCACGCCAGGCTTCCCAGAGCCTATAGCCCTGCTTTGCCACACCAAGCACATGCCAGCTATGCTTCTGGTTTTAATTACCCAGGAAGCCATGTCCTGTGTCGTGGTTTGGATCAGAGTGGCCCCCATAGGTTCGTATGTTTGAATATTTGGTCCCTAGTTGGTGGAACTGTTTGGTAAGGATTAGGAGGTGTGGCTTTGTTGGAGGTGGCATGTCACTAGGGGAAGGCTTTTGAAAGCCCACGCCCTTCCCAGTAAGCTGACTCGTCCTCATGCTTTAGCTACTGCTCCAGCGCCATGCCTGTTTGCCTGATGCCACGCTCCTCACCCTGATGGTCACAGACTTGAACCCTCTGGAACCCTGAGCCCCAAATTAAAAGCTCTCATTTATAAGTTGCCTCAGTTGTGGTGTTTTGTCATGGTAAAAGAAGAGTAACTAAGATACTCTGCCTCAGTTTACCTCAGGGACTTTATCCTAGTCCCCTTCAAGCATGATCTCCTCAGTGATCTCCTCCTCAGTCTAAACCATCTCCTCAGAGGAGCCCCACTCTCCACACCATGCCCTTCTGCTACACGTTACCCCCACTCTCCTGACAGCCTGCTCATACCTTGTGTCTTTGTTTTTCGTCTGAGTATTCTCCCGCATTCAGTGAAATGGCAGCTCCAAGAGGGCAGGAACCACATCTTTCCTCTTCACCCACTTACTTCCAGTGCCCAGAACACTCTGTATGTGAGATAGACGCCTAAGAATGGGCAGCGTGGTGGTGGGTGATTGTATTAATAAATCAGTGAAGAGTTTTCAGAGGTGGGATGGCGAATCAGTTATCACCACCAAGCAAAACCAAAGAAAGTGACTGTGTCCCTAGTTGACGGGAGAGGAGGGTACAAACAGGCAGGCTCCAGCCGCCCTTACAGAGACTGACTAGGGAAGACAGAGGGTGGCACTGAAGAGCTTGTCATAGGATTGGTGGTGACCTTCTGCCTGTCATCAGCTCCCACAAACCAAGACAGGTCCAAGATCCAGGGGGCTGATGCCCACTGTGTGCGGCTGGGGCTGAGCCCTAAGACACATGTTCCCTTCCACGTCGACCCGTACTTTGCCAAGGCCTGTTGCAGCTTCATGGGTGGTGAGCACCCATCAGCAGCTTCAGACAGGACGGACCTCACCCTGGTTCCGTCTCCAGCTGGTGAGTTCCTGGAGGCGGGCGGCTGCCAGACTCGTAGAGCGTTTGCCCTTCATGGGAGCCCTGCTTCTCCCTCCCAGGCTTCTATTTGAAACGAGCCTTGATGGATGCTCATGCTGATAGGATGACTAACAGCTGCTCTCCTGTCATAGGCAGGAGGAACCTCTGCAGACCTACTCTCCAGCTCAGAGGAGGCCATGGCCATTTCCAGGCCTGTACATGTGACTTTCTGCTAGAGCCGCCACTTGTCTGTGGACGTCCCATGCCACCATCTCATTCGAAGGAGGGGCTGTGGGTAACAGAGGCCCTTCTCGAACTCTGCCCTGCTCCCCTGCGCCTGCCTGAGAATATTTATAGAGCTGCTGGGCCGGGAGGCTGAGCTCCATTAGCGGGGTGTAAATAGTGCTTGCTCTTCAAAGGCTAGGGCCAGCCATTCTGTGAGGTCTGAGTCAGTCTGCTGGTTCTCTTGTGTTTCAGGCCTTATTCATCTTCCTGATAACTTCCATAAAGGGCCAAGACCGCCTTTCTGGTATGCAAGGCTTGCCAGCAGCACCCCAGCAAGATTTTCGCAAGAAATTGGCTTTTGCTGCTGATATGATCCTGTCCAAGCTGGGGTGGGGAGGGGGGAGGGGGAGCGGAGAGCAAAAAGCCAAAACTTCAAGCATGGCTCTGGAGAGAACTTAGCACAAGCCAAACCACACACAGACTGAGGCATTCAAAGGCAGGCCCATCAGGCATGGCAGGTGAGCTAAGGGCATATGACCCAGTGGCCAACACAGACTTCTGTCAAACCACAAGGCCCTGGAGAAGCAGCTTAAAACAGGACAGCTGAGCTTTCTTCAACAAGAGCAGTGCATGGACAACACTGAGCATGGTGTCAGAGGGCGGGCACTCTGGAGCTGTTTGGAGAAGGCAAGTGTGGTAAGAAACGAGGACAGGGCCAGTTTCTAGCCTGTCGCCGACTGAAGACTGGTAATGATGGCACAGGCTGCCTTCTGAGCCACAGTCAGAGGAGGAGAGACCCGAGGCCAGACTCCAGCCATTCCCATGAGTGGAAAAGTCCACCCCCAAGAGCCCTGGAAATGGAAATCCCACAGAGCATTAGACTCGTGGGAAAGGCCGCTCCACAGTGCAGCCTCAGCGTGTCCTTGCTCTGCGGCAGCCCCGTCTCTCAGGAAGGCTGAGTGTGAGCGTGGCTGTGGGTTAAGACCCATGCGCTATTCTCAGGAAGATGGCTTGCTTCTTGTTAAAGGTCCATTTGTGGCAGACACAGGGAGAGGGTGGTGGGGTGAGAGGGGAAGATGGCTTTCTACTTGGACAAGGACTCGTGCTAACTGTATCTAACATAAGATGCACTTTTCCTGACCACAGAACAGAGTACAGGGGAGTGTCTCCTGTCACAGGGAACCCCTTGGCACCTTCACAGCATCCCTGTGGGCTGCAGCAGGCATGTATTGCAGAGAAAGTGGGGCTCAAAAAGGGCAAGTGCCTCGTCCATGCTCACACAGTGCCTCGTCCATGCGCACACAGTGCCTCGTCCATGCTCACACAGTGCCTCGTCCATGCTCACACAGTGCCTCGTCCATGCTCCCACAGTGCCTCGTCCATGCTCACACAGTGCCTCATCCATGCTCACACAGTGCCTCATCCATGCTCCCACAGTGCCTCATCCATGCTCACACAGTGCCTCATCCATGCTCACACAGTGCCTCATCCATGCTCCCACAGCAACTGGAAGCAAGGCGGGAACTCTAACCCATCCTCATTGCCTTTCCCACCTGGCTGCCTTCCCATCAGTGCAGCCTGCCAAAACTTAGGCTGTTTAGACAGATGAGTATATAGATGACATACATAAAAGTATTCAACAAAACACAGGTCTCCACGAGCACAGAAGATGCATATGGCAACGTTCCCAAAGTCAGGACAGAGGCCACAGAAATTCTTGTTAAGAGAGCTCAGTCATGGGGAAGAGCAGAAGCCCTGAGAGGAAGCGTGAAGAGTGAACGGAGCCCTGAGTGGGTATGATGGGCAAAGAGACCACGGGGAGTGGCAAAGCCTCCCTCTGGGCGAGGCTCAGAGTATGGCAAAGCCTCTCTCTGTCCAAGTATGGGTATTTATGAACCATTGGCCACTGTGTACATTTGAACAATGACCAGTGTGTGGAAAAGCTAGCAACTGTGGCTTCCTCCTCCCAGCCTGAAACTGCTCAACGGGGAGACCTCCTCCTGAGACCAGCTAACCCCTCCTGCACACGCTGTACATAACACACACACACTAAGGTTCCACGTCATTGCATAGCTGGTGCCACTCCACCGGAGCACACAGCAGCCACCTGGTCCCAGCTTTGTCAGTGTATCTGAACACGCTTCATTCCCTGGTCACCCCAGTCAGGTTTACAGGACCAAGCCATAGGGGACACATTGAACAGTCAGAGAAATTACAGCATGTCCACACTGAGGACACTCCAGCTACAAGAGAACAAGTCTCGTTGTGCCAGCATAGGCAGAGCACAGGGCACTGTGAGTGGAAAGTACAATTGTGTCAGCTGTGGTATGACCCAGCGAGGCTAAAGCACCATCAGCATGGAGACCTGTCCTTTCCCAGTAATCCCAGCCCCGCCTCTGGTCCCCTGAAAGTGAAAGCTGCATGGGTGGTTTCCTGTCCCCTAGCCACAAGGAGTGCCAGCAGGTCAAAGGCAAGGAGACCGAGGGTGGCGTAGTCACCTGTTCCCTACTGTGTGGTCTGGAAGGGACCCACCTCCTCACTGCCACAGTCAACTCTGCACACATTAACTCCTGCTGCAGTCAACCCCAAAGCTCTTGAGCTTGCTAGGTGGCCCCGCCCATGGCTTCTCATGCTGTCCCCACAGAAAAGCTCTAATCCTTCTAGGGGAGGGGTCTTCTAAGACAAACCTGAACACAGAGTAACAGGGGTGGGAAGGGGCAGTGAGGGAAGCTTAGACATCCTAGTCGCTTTGGTCTGTCCAGGAATCCTGTGCTTTTTACTTTTCATTGTGCAGAATTTTAAACACTAAAATAGAGATGCCAGCAAACAAGGTCAGCTTTAGCCACCATCAACCCAGGGCCCAGCTCGCAGAGCAGCCCCTGCTGCCCACCCTGGGACAGTGTGTGTGTGTGTGTGTGTGTGTGTGTGTGTGTGTGTGTGTGTGAGAGAGAGAGAGAGAGAGAGAGAGAGAGAGAGAGAGAGAGAGAGAGAGAGAGGAGGGGAGGACTCTTACTAGGTTTCCCGGGCTGGCATTCAGCTGCCTTAGCTTCCTGGATACCTGAATTAGAGGTATGTGCCTCCACACCTGGCTTGCATTTTAAGCTGACAAAGAAACTGTATGTCTATATTGTCTAAGTAATTAAAATTTAACAGAGCCAAGGAATCCTGTCCCTCTGTGTAATTTAGACAAGTCCATAGCTTTTCCCTGACCCATGCATGGCCCCAAGGCTGATCAGGCAGCTTGGGCTGTCCTGCAGTAGGCCGGATTTCTACCAAGCTGTCTGAACAGAGTGGATCTGTTACTAATGCAACCATCACAGACATACCTCATGTCTCATCACGTGGGGTTTGCTCAGCCTAGAACAGAGCTCCCTTGAGTTTGGAGTTTTACTTATTTACTTACTCTTATTTATTTATGTGGGGAAAGGTGTGTGCGTGTGCATGTGTGTGTGTATGTGTGTATGTGTTAACCTATATGCATGTGTGGGTGTTAGCATGTGTGCATGTGGGTGTTAATGTGTGTGCATGTGTGTGTACGTGTGGGTATTAACCTGTATGCATGTACGTGTTTGTGTATGTATGAGTGTTGACGTGTGTGCATGTATGCATGTGTGTGTACGTATGGATGTTGACGTGTGTGTGTGTGTGTGTGTGTGTGTGTGTGTGTGTGTATGTGTGGGTGTTGACATGTGTACATGTGTGTATGTGTGTGTGTTGATGTGTGTGCATGTGTGTGTATGTGTGTGTTGACATGTGGGCATGTGTATGTGTGTGTGTTGATGTGTGTGTATGTGTGTATGTGTGTGTTGACGTGTGTGCATGTATATATGTGTGTGTGTTGACATGTGGGCATGTGTGTGCATGTATGGGTGTTGACATGTGTGCATGTGTATGTATGTGTGTGTTGACATGTGGGCATGTATATGTGTGTGTGTTGATGTGTGTGCATGTGTGGATGTGTGGATGTTGACGTGTGTGCATGTGTGTGTATGTGTGTGTTGACATGTGGGCATGTGTGTATGTGTGTGTGTTGACGTGTGGGCATGTGTGTGCATGTATGGGTGTTGACATGTGTGTCATGTGTGCACACAGGTTGATGTTTATGCAGCAGCTAGAAATCAGTATTGGGTATCTTCCTTGGCTGTTTTCTACCTAATCTCTATTTTTAAATGTTTATGTGTTTCATCTGCATGTATGTCTGTGCACCGTCCGCATGCCTGCTACCTGAAGAGACCAGAGAGGGCATCAGATCCCTGGTACTGAAGTTATGGGTGTTTGTGAGCTGCCATGTGGTTGCTGAGAATCAAACCCAGGTCTCTCTGGAAGATCATCCAGGGTTCTTAAGCACTGAGCCATCTCTGCAGCCAACTCCCCCCCGCTTCTGAGACAAGGTCTTTTACTAAAGCTAAAGCTCACTGCTTCCGCTAGTCTGGTCAGCAAGCTCCAGCCATAAACATGTGCCCACCTCCTTAGCGCTGGGATTGTGGGCACGTGACGCTGCTCCTGATACTAGGAGCCAAACATAGATCAGCATACCAATGGGAAATACTTTGTCAACTATGACATCTCCCTAAACCCCATATACTTCATTCTCTGAGATACCTTTTAACTCCCTAGAAAGCCCAAACAGACAGACAAGACTCTCTCTCTCTCTCTCTCTCTCTCTCTCTCTCTCTCTCTCTCTCGTGTGTGTGTCCAACAAGAATGAAGAGGTCAATAATTTGAGAAAGGGCCATGGGAAGAGTTGGAGGGAAGAAGGAGTTGCAATAGTATACAGTACTAATGTATGATTTTTTTTTTAATTGGGAAAAAATCTACCTATATCTCTAATTTTAAACATCCATGTAATATAAAAGTATTTATTAGAAGAAATGGAGTAATAATATCCTAAGGAAACAACTGGTGGGGACAGAAACACCAAGAAGTGATGGGGGATGTACTGTGTATGTTTATCTTATTGATTATTGAATAAAGTACTTGTTTGGCCAATGAGACAGCAAGTTAGATGGGACCAGGAGTCAAAGAGGATTCTGGGAAATGTAGTAGAGAAGTGGTGATCCAGGCAGGAAGTGACATAGCAAGGAGACTCATATTTGAGCAAGGAGAAACAGGAAGTGTCTCTTTTCCCCTCTGCTCTTCCTCCAGCAGCGCCATGTGAGCCACCGGCAAGAGAGGGCACCAGCGGAAGGCATCCTCTATAAAATAAGTCTTATAACATATATAGATTTATGATAATTAAGACTGAGCTAGCAGATGAGAATCCTAGTCATTAGCCAAGCAGCATTGTACCTAATACAAGTCTCTCTGTGCATTAATTTGGGCCCTAACTCAGGCGGACGGCAGGCATAAAGCTCACATGTGGCAGTGGAACTCGGACTGCTTTTGGCGGAAAGATTTATGGCAACAAAGAAGTAACGAGTGTGTGTCAGCAAAGCCGTCTCCTTCCGTCTGTGACACCCTCGTCAGAGTACCACCTCCAAGAAGCAAGGCCACTCATCCACATGGTGAAAGCAGAGAGTGGCCCAGCCCAAGGTCATTTCCACCAGGAGAAACCTCAAATGGCTCAGAGAAATTTTTTTACACTTTAAAAAAATTATCAAATACTTAACAAATGTCAACAACAGAACCTTAAAGCCATGCAGCAAAATGCCACATCCACCTGGACAGGCTTTGGGAGCTGGAGAGGCAGCTCCCAGCCTTCAAGGAAAGTTTTCTAAATGTCCCCCCAGGGGGCCCGTAGGCCCCTGAGAATAATACATGGAAATATGATTAACACACTGGTCTCATCAGCACCAAATATATTATTCCAAGTAATTTTCAAATTATTTGTTGAAATGACAAAGTTCCCTTTGAAAGCCAATGTTTTGCACTGTCTAAACAGCAATAAGTCTGGAAGGTCATGGTGGCCTCCTAAATCCAAACCTCTCCATGCATCTTAAAAGTAAAACAGAACTGAGATGAACACGAAGAAAAATAATTGCACATGCCTCGTGCCTTCAGCATTAGTAGGACTCACATACGACCAGAGGGTTCAAGTTCACGGAAGAATTAAGTACTGAGTCCCGACAAAGCGCCAGTACTGCTACATTCCTGTAATCATGTAGAGCAGGGGTTCCCAAGAAAGTCCCAGGAAAGCCAGGCATGGTGACACATCTGTAACCCCAGGAGCTGGGGCAGGGATTAGGAGATCAAACGCCCTCTGGGCTACATAGCAAGCCCTTGCCTCAGAAAACAAACACAAGTCCATTGGGTCAGGGGTTGTGTGTTGAGCAGCAGATAAAATAGAAAGGATTATCCAGAAAGGAAAAATCCAATACTGAATAAAATAGTGAACTTAGAAGCCTGAACTTGGTGTTTCAGTTTTGACTTCAGGGAAGGTATTAGAGCAACAGCAGGGCGGGGCCTGGCAATGTAGAGCATCGTTTCTTTGGAGAGAAGGAAATGAATTGAGAAAAGGCATTTCCCCTCAACTTAGGGATGCACAGTAAAGAGGGGGGCACATAAAGTCCTCACCCCCCTAGCCAATGAAAATTGCACTTCACTGCACTGACAAAAGGGGGCAGTCTTGGAACACCCTGCTAACCACCTAGGAATGGTGGGGAAATCTCAAGAGTAACTGTCAGAAGCTACGATAAGAAATAGAGATAAAATATGAAGCTAACATTCCACCTGGTGAAAATGAAAGAAGTAAAATGTAACATAATATTCCAAACTGAGTTAAATATTATAAAACACAGAGTTGAAGTTTAGAAAACGCAACAAAATCTGCGTATGGGCCTTTCAGCCACGATCCAGTGCAGCTCCATGCTCTCTGCAGTGCTCCATCCTCTCTGCAGTGCTCCATGCTCTCTGCAGTGCTCCATGCTCTCTGCAGTGCTCCATGCTCTCTGCAGACGCTCCATGCTCTCTGCAGACGCTCCATGCTCTCTGCAGACGCTCCATGCTCTCTGCAGACGCTCCATGCTCTCTGCAGACGCTCCATGCTCTCTGCAGGCGCTCCATGCTCTCTGCAGGCGCTCCATGCTCTCTGCAGGCGCTCCATGCTCTCTGCAGGCGCTCCATGCTCTCTGCAGGCGCTCCATGCTCTCTGCAGGCGCTCCATGCTCTCTGCAGACGCTCCATGCTCTCTGCAGACGCTCCATGCTCTCTGCAGACGCTCCATGCTCTCTGCAGACGCTCCATGCTCTCTGCAGACGCTCCATGCTCTCTGCAGACGCTCCATGCTCTCTGCAGACGCTCCATGCTCTCTGCAGCGCTCCATGCTCTCTGCAGCGCTCCATGCTCTCTGCAGACGCTCCATGCTCTCTGCAGCGTTCCATGCTCTCTGCAGTGCTCCATGCTCTCTGCAGACATTCCATGCTCTCTGCAGTGCTCCATGCTCTCTGCAGACGCTCCATGCTCTCTGCAGACACTCCATGCTCTCTGCAGACATTCCATGCTCTCTGCAGTGCTCCATGCTCTCTGCAGACGCTCCATGCTTTCTGCAGACGCTCCATGCTCTCTGCAGACGCTCCATGCTCTCTGCAGACGCTCCATGCTCTCTGCAGTGCTCCATGCTCTCTGCAGACGCTCCATGCTCTCTGCAGCGCTCCATGCTCTCTGCAGTGCTCCATGCTCTCTGCAGACATTCCATGCTCTCTGCAGTGCTCCATGCTCTCTGCAATGCTCCATGCTCTCTGCAGCGCTCCATACTCTCTGCAGCGCTCCATGCTCTCTGCAGACATTCCATGCTCTCTGCAGTGCTCCATGCTCTCTGCAGACGCTCCATGCTCTCTGCAGACGCTCCATGCTCTCTGCAGACGCTCCATGCTCTCTGCAGACGCTCCTTGCTCTCTGCAGTGCTCCATGCTCTCTGCAGACGCTCCATGCTCTCTGCAGACGCTCCATGCTCTCTGCAGCACTCCATGCTCTCTGCAGCGCTCCATGCTCTCTGCAGCGCTCCATGCTCTCTGCAATGCTCCATGCTCTCTGCAGCGCTCCATGCTCTCTGCAGCGCTCCATGCTCTCTGCAATGCTCCATGCTCTCTGCAATGCTCCATGCTCTCTGCAGTGCTCCATGCTCTCTAAAGTGCTCCATGCTCTCTGCAGTGCTCCATGCTCTCTGCAGTGCTCCATGCTCTCTGCAATGCTCCATGCTCTCTGCAATGCTCCAGCTCTCTGCAGACGCTCCATGCTCTCTGCAGACGCTCCATGCTCTCTGCAGTGCTCCATGCTCTCTGCAGAGCTCCAGCTCTCTGCAGAGCTCCAGCTCTCTGCAGACACTCCATGCTCTCTGTAATGCTCCATGCTCTCTGCAGGTACTCTCTGACCTTGAAGCAGAATCTTGCTGCACCCTATCCATACAGCCCCCTAGTACTTCACAACTCCAGGAACAGAACACTCCTCTGGGGGGCTTACCAAACAAACTCCCCAAAATCAACAACTAAGATCACATATTAAAATATAAGAGTTAAAAAGTATTTTAACAAGGAAGAAATACAAGTGGCATTGATATATTTTAGGGGAAACATTAAAAAGTCAAAAGTTCCCCAGTAATAAAGAGACTACAAGATGTCCAAAACAGATGGGTTCAGATTAAATTTTACTACAAATCATTTTAAAGGTAATAAAAAGGAATCAAAAAGCGACAGAAAAGAAGCTGCTGAAATAGAAGAGAGGCAAAGAAGGTATAAACTAAGAATAAGTGGAGACCACAAGCAAAAAATATAACAATGATATAGGAAGAGTGCTTCCTTACATAGGATAGGTCCTAAGCAGTGCATGGAGAAGGCCTACTGTGTGATTCAGGAAACTGATTTGGGGTGCACACATCTGAAATATGCCCTAGTAAAACCAGAAAATAACATTAATAGCAGAAAATAGCACCAGGACATGTAAAGGAAGAATGTCAAGGTCTTCTGGTAAGAAACTCGGGATGTGGAGAGAAGGCTCAGTAGCTAAGAGAACTGGCTGCTCCCCACAGAAACCTGGCTATGTTCCCAGCACCCACACAGTGGCTTACATCCCTCCTGCACTCCAGTCCCACAGGATCTGATGCCCTCTTCTGGCTTCTTCAGACAGCAGTCACACACGTGGTGCACACACGCATGCCGGCGAAACACCCAGACACATAAAATAAAAATAATAATAATAAAAAGTCAGGCTGACAGGACTCCCTAAGAAGGACACATGCGTGATCTGAGCAGTAGGGAGCATACTCTGACCCAGTGCCTCCACATCTAGCCCGAATCTGTCAAAGGAAGACTGGGGCTTCAGATAAGGCCTGGTGACGACAGCTCAGTGCATCAGTGACAGAAATGCCATGAAGTGAGTGGGGTCAGGGTGTCAAAAGATTACCAACGTGCTATACTCTGAGTGTGTGAAAGTGCAGCGTTGAAGATGGCAGCCAAAGGGAGAGGAAAGTAAACCGTGGTTTTTATTATTAATTCTTGAGGGAATAGGCAAGAGCCAGAAGAGACCCCATAAAGCTGTCAGCCCATGAAGGTTAAGTAAGAAACAGGAAAAGCTGATATTACTATATTGCAAAGTATGGAAAGCTGAGACACATCTCAGTGGTTAAGAGCACTTGCTGCTCTTGCAAAGGACCTGGGTTCAGTTCCCAGTACCCAGGTAGTTCTTCATATCCATCTGTAACTCAAGTTTCAAGAAATCTGATGCCCCCTTCTGGCCTCTGTGGGCACTGTAATATGTACGTACACACACATACACACACACACACACACACACACACACACACACACACACACACACGATATATATATAATATATATATATATATATATATATATAGAGAGAGAGAGAGAGAGAGAGAGAGAGCAACAAGATCAATGCCACAAATGTTCCCAAATGCTAGAAGAAGAGTCTGACCATGAAAACAAACAAAGCCTGATACACAGCCCTAAGCCAGCATCTTACTTGGTGGGTATACTCCAGAGACGGAGGAGAACAGGACCCAGACACACACACATCGCCCTGCCAACAATGGACACAGCCCCAGTGCAGCAGACGAGAGAAAGCCAAGAAGAGTCTTGAGAACCAGAAAAGGTGAACAGAGAGCTGCCGCAGCATGTCTAGAAAATGCTCCAGAAGAATTACAAAACGCAGATTTCTGATGACCAAACTCCTTTACACTCTTGCATTTTATGTGGTTTACATCTCTTCATATTTTCTATATGAGAAATGTAAACTGAGAAAAGTTTTATTCATTTGAAAGTAATGATAAATATCTCAACATAAAGAGCATATAACTATAAGCAAAAATTATAGTGAAGATTTTATATTTTCATGTGTATTTTTTTGTTATCCAGAAAGCTTTTGTATCTGCCATGACAACACACTTTACATAAGCTATGGAAAACCTCCACTGTATGCTAAAGAAAAAATGGAAATTTAGAGAAGAAAATTCTCAGTGTTGTTATGGAAGTGGTTTTGGCCTTCTGAATCCACTAAAAGTATCTCAGGAATTGCCAGGGGGACCTAGAACCATACTGAACTAACCCACATAAAACAACGCAGCATAAGAGGAGGATATTGAGACATAAAATTAATACTGAAACAGAATGGCCTGTGTGGGCACAAGTAAAGCCTGATACGATATAATAGAAGAAAAATATCCCCATTTACAATAGTGATGGGAAATTGAGTTGCTCAAAATAAACTAAACAAGAAATGCTGACATTTTACATGAAGAAACCTGCAACACACCCCTGAAGAAGAGTTGAGTCAACAGATTCCTATCACAATGGATTGCAAACTTAAGAAAATCTTTCAAAAGTTCAAAGGGCTAGGGCTGAAGAGACGACTGAACAGTGGACCCAAGGTCAGGCTCCAGCGCACATCAGGCTCCCAACTGTTTGTGACTTCAGCTTCAGGGGCTCTGATGCCCTCTCTTGGCTTCCATGAGCACTGCACTCGCATGCCCAGACCCTTGCACAAACATGCCTGAGCACACACACACACAATCACAAACAGAGCCACTCCTTTTTTAAAAATTCCAAGTAGCTTTTTGCAAATAGACAAGCCGATAACTGAGGCGCACATGGAAAATTAGCATGCAAGCATTGGTATGAAAACAGAAAAGAACTACAAAAAATAATTAGGCCCACCAGGTTATTTTTTAATTTTAAAATCTCTGTAGTTAAGAGAGGATGATAGTGTTAACAAAAATAACTGGAGCAGTGGGACAGACCGTGGAATCCAGAACCATAGCCCTGCCCATGCTGGGAAGGCTGTCTCTTCTCACCACGCTAAGGAAACTGTGGTGATTTGAATGAGAAATGCCTTCGGAAACTCCAGAAACAGAAATTTGTTTTAATACTTGGTGCCCAGCTAGTGGCACTACTTTAGAAGGCACAGCTTTAACAGAGGAAGTCAAGTCACAAGGGGTGGCTTGGGGAGCTCACAGCCTTCCTACCACCCTGCCCTCTTCCAGATGTAATGGACTCTTATCTATCCAGGACCATAAGCCAAAACAAATCCTTTCTTCCCTACGTTGCTCATGGTCATGGTATTTTATCACAGCAACAGAAAAGTAACTGGTGGTGGAAAGGGGGGCTGCTGCTGCAATGAACCAGATGCCTTATGTCCTCAGACTATTCCGTGGAAGATTCTGGAACTGTGTGCTGTGGGCAGAACTTGTGGAATAGTCTTGTGTGATCTTAAGTCAGTGATGCTGCCCAGAATGTGCACAGGGAGGCCTGGCCCATGAGGCTTCACAGGGCAACAAGGGCTCTATTGGACCTGAGCGAGGGACTATTTGTGGGACACTTTGGCTAAAAACCTGGCTGCATTCTGCCCATGTCTTGAGACTTTGTATGAAGCTGAATTCAAAAGAAACAGATCAATCTCATTGGCAGAAGAGATTTCAAGACAGGAGCAGCCTGTGGTGTAGTTACTGCTCATTACTCTCATGTATGTCTACAATAAAAAAAGAACAAGTGAGGACAAAAGAGAATGAGAAACTTGGAGAGGAAAGGAGCCTAAGAAACTTAATACTGAAGTCATGTGCCGGAAAAGACACTGTAATTATTAAAGAGGTTAGCACCATTAAAGAGAGGCTCCTGGCTCCACACTGCAACAACAGGAAGGGGGTCCTGAGGGTAAGACCCAATCCAGCTAAGCCTGCAACTTGTGAAAGGAGAGGGCCCCGATCTTTTATGTTCCTAGAAATCATAGATCTTGGGAATTTTCAACATCTTCAGAATGCAAAAGATCACGCCCCTGTGGTCCAGTGGTGCCAGGCTCATCCAAGGCTGGCAGCAGAACTTGGCAACAATGCCATCCACTTTGTTCTGGTTTCGGAGCCTACAAAGATGCAGGAGTGAAAGCTTCATGGATTCTTCCTCTGCTTTTTCAGAGAGCCACTGAGGCCAGGCAATGTGCGGCAGGCTAGGAGTCTCAGAAGTGGGGCCCTTGCAAGAAGCTGTGAAGGTGAAGCCTGGGTTGCAGTAGAGACCCCAGATGTCAGAGATACCAGAGGTAGATACAGACAAGGAAGAGAACCAGCCCAAGAGAGAGATGCATGCCGCAGGCAGCAAAGATGCAGAGATGGAACCATCCTTTGAAACCTAAGCCCTGGATCCTGGACATGAAGCTAAGAGTTTTGATCTTTCTTTTGCCATTACATGCTAGGAGTAACAGGGGTTAACAGTTCAGATACTGCCTTGAGTCTCAGAAGTTTTGGACTTTGAACATCGAGCCCAACTCAAAGTCCATACCCCCGATGTACTTGGAGACTATTAAAGACTACAGCATCATGAGATGGCCATGAGCCTATGGGGACAGGCGCAGAATGTGGTGGTCTGATAAGAAATGTCCACATAGGCTCTCTCTTGGTTGAACTGCTGGTCTCCACTTGGCTTGAGAAGTTTATGAAGCCCTTAGGAGGTGGATCCTTGCTGGACAAAGTATATCGGGGGATGTGAGCTCTGACGTGGGCTCGCTGCCTCCTGGGGACTGGCCAGCTCTCTGCACTATGCCTTTGTCACCATGACAGACTCTATCTCTCGGGCTCTCTTTAAAACTGTATAGAAGTGGGCAGGGGCATCAACCATCCAGCAGGAAGGCATAAAAATAGCTCTGAAATTTATGAGAAAAATGTCTGCTGATAAAACTGTGTATATTCATAGAGATGCAAATGAAGACTTAACAACACACCATGTCCACCATGTAGGCAAAATTCTAAAGAAACGGGTGTTCCCTACATTGATGGTGAGGATGGATATTATACTCCCCTGTGAGGAGGCTGGCAAGACAAACAACCACTTGGTCATTGGTCTTGACTCTATTATCCTATTTTAAGAAATCACCCTAAAGATAATACCACCATGGAGAGCATACCACATTCAAGCCAGGCAAGGTGGCAGACTCTAACATCCTCGGCCTGCAGGAGGCTGAGGCAGGAAGATGACGAATCTGAAGCCAGCCTGGGCATATAGTGGTACCCTGTGCCAAAACAAGCATACAAGCAAAAATGGCAATAGAGGAATGTATCACACCCAAGTTTCTTTATTGCAGAATAGTCCTACTCCTCAAAGGCAGACAAAACTGGATGGGAACAACAAAAACCCACTGTGTGCATATGTGCAGAGAAATAACATGCTATGGTTTTAAAGAAAAAGAAATAACTATGAAACAATATGGAATAATTATAGAGTATACTGCTTATTATGAAATACATCATATATTATATATATCAAGGTTTTAGATGTGTACATGTGTATGTAGAGATATACTTAGCCTGATACCTTTCTGTAAAAAGGAGCTAAGATACCGGTTTGCTTGTTTTTTACTAAAAGAAAAGCATGGTAATTAAAAATGGTCAACACATTTTGCTCAAAAGTTACAAAAAAAAAAAAAAAAAAAAAAAACCCAAACCCAAACTCTATCCCTTCTTTCAAATTCCTTTCGGTGTCTTTCCTCCCTCACTCCAGGGCTATCCAGCTAGTTCCCCTCTGGCCTTTCCTGCCTGTGCTTTTTTTTTTTTCTTTCTTCATGATTTTACATATGCATATGCCTGTGTAAAGCCTTGGCTATTAGAAGCTTGTTTATATACTGTAGAATCAAAAATAAAATTGACACGGATCCTTAAAAAGAAAAGTTAAAATCGAAAGCAAACACAAGTGAGCCATACTGGACTCAAGCAAAGAACTAATCCAAGTAATTCTTTTAACAACACACACCAATTGTATACCGTCAGCATTGGGGGGGGGTGGGCAAAGTGTGTCCGCCTCCTTTCAATCCAAGCTTGAGAATGTAAGTATGCAATAGTGTTAGGAGCCAGGGTTCTTACTGTGGAGGAATTGAGCTTCAAGTCCAGGTGAATGGGAAGCAGTGAAGACCCCAGGGATCGATGAGATGCCGAGGTAGCAGTTGAAACTCCTATTACATGTATATGCATTTGTGCACCTACAATCTACACATTTCAAAGCTAGAGTAGACAGAGATGTGTTTTGTATCCACCCTAGATTTGAGGCAGCCCAGAGCAAGAACCCTCCAGGAGCACTGGGCAGACTGGCAACCTAGACCTAGTGGAGGAGCTACTGTTACCTAGCAAAATAGTTGACACCAAGACCATGGAAGGCACAGGACAGATAATGAAACAGCTAATCAGAGCCAGAAAGCAAAGAAATTCTCACAAAGGGCACAGACATGGAACATGAGGGGACCTTGCTGAGTAAATCTAGGCAGTTTGAATAGAAAATAAATAATGACTACACTATAACCCAGCGAGTCAAACAGGAAACTGGGGTTCTATATTCATGAAGAGGCCACTGAGAATAGGAGATGGGAAGAGACCAGAAAGGAAAACATGGTAGAGTTTATTATGTAATATTGGGTACATGGAGGAACCAGAAAATTACACACTTTCTGTCACTGTTTTCAAGACAATCCCAATGGACTCCACACCTGCAGAGGGGAATGCCCTGTGAGAACATTTACTATCTCCTTGTATACACAACATCAAGGAGAATGGTGAGCAGAATAAGCAGACAGGGCCCCAGTGAAGAAATCAGAGGCAGCATCACTAACCAGTGTGTGAGACAGCATGAGCCCCAGAGAGAGACCCTGAAGGATCCAGCCAGGGGTGTTCAATCAGAACTTAAACATGACAGAAACGTACAAACCCAAATGAAGGATGCTTTATACCCTGCCCTCTTCAACAAAACTGTGTTGTGGCTGACAAAAGGGAGCCAAAGGTTCCCAATTAAAAGCTTTTCAAACGCTGTGTCGTTTGTGATTATGAATGTAATGTGTAGTGGCCAACCAGCATGCAAACCATGAGGGACAATTCAAGATTTGGGCTGTATGGCAAATGATACGGGCTCAATACTGGCCATGCCATAGCAACGTATTCCAATTCTGAAGGGAGTCTGAAGCCTTCAAAGTCTTCTTCCCACCACCCTCCCTTCCCCAGTGAGGTCGCACTGCCCTTCACCAATTCCAAGCTGGGGCAGTGACAAGAAGGCCTGGAAAGAGAAGTTCGGGAATTATCAAGTCTAATCCATCCAGAGAGCACATCTCACTTAAGTGCTTCCACACTTCTCCAGTGGATGCACTTGGCCAGCAAAGAACTCCCTGATAGAATCGCCAGAGAAGGCCCTGGCTATGCGGAGGTCTAGAATCAAAGGGTGTGGTTCCCTCTGACCATTAGCCAGGTTGGACGTAGCCCAGAGGGCAAAAGCACAGAGCTCTCCCCAGCTGGAGCTCACTGATCTACACAGATCTGACCAGGCCCAGGCTGCCTGCAGAAAGCCTGAAGAATCCTCCCCACCCCCCAATCCTGGCCACTCTCCAGGGGCTGTCAGCAGCCACCATGGTGACTCACCCCACATGAAATTTGGACATAGGGGAAATGGGGAGTGATTGGTGCCATTCGGATCCACTTCTCTTCCGGGAAATTTATTCTTGGATTATTCCATCTGATACCCTCACATAGAAAATGGCTTTTATGTAGGAAACAAAAGGAACATGTGAGACAGACTTGTTTTTTATTGATTGATTTATTTAGATTCTGTCTGGCCTCAGTGTACCCACAGCTCTTGTTAGACTCTGGTGGCAGGACATGGGACAGACCAACCAAGGAGCTTGCATTTTCTATGTCTTCAGCTTCCGGCAGAGATTCCAGAATTTTACAATATTCCCTCTTGCACCCAGGTGAACACATACAACGCCCGTGAGGCAGGCAGGGGTGGGGGCGAGCAAGCAAGAAAGAGGGGCTGTGACAGACATTCTGTGAGGCAGGCAGGGGTGAGGGGGACTGTGACAGACACCCACAATGATGGCCGTGTCACTCCTTTTAGTTCCTCCAGAGGTCCTATGGGCCTGAAGAGGGGCAGAGGGCAAGGCAAGACTGCCCTGCCACAGCCACACAGAAGAAACACAGGGCTACACTTATCTTTAATATGGGGGTGACCCAGAGCATGGCCTCTCACAGGGATTAAGTGGCTAACCGTAATGACACTCAATGGCCGGGACAAATGTTCTCTAAGTGACTGTTTGACGGGTTGCCCAATCGACTATCCTCAAGTCCATTTTGTCTTCTCCTTCCTTTGGGGATAAACACCAGTGTGGATTCCCCAGCTGATAACAGCAGAGGACCCCAGTGTTTTACAGGGGAAGAAAAAAAAAAAAGAAGCCATATCAGCTTCAAATCCAAAGCGCCGCTACAGCCTCATCACCCCTCAGCTGTCAGAGACTGCCAAGCAACGGAGAACGGCCCCACTTAAAAGCCTTTTCCACACAGCGCCTCCCTGGCCTCTGGAATCTGTTATCTCGGGAGAGGGAAAGTTAAAACAAATGAACTGTGGCAGCTGGAAAAAAGACAAGAATGGCTCAGGCATTCTCTTCCTCCACACAGGCACAGCCAAGGTGGAAAGGGAGTCGTCCATCAGGCTGAGGTTGGAAAAGAGAAAGGAGTGGCTTTTACCGTGGCAGAAGCCATGTTTCTGTCGATGGCATGCAGTTCCAGTTTGCCACAATTGTGGGCAAGGGTTCTGTATTTCAATTGCATACAAAGGAGAAAGTGGCCCATGATCGGCCACCTGTCCCTTCTCCTGGGGAACCCATGAGGGGTTTGGTGGGGCCACTCCAGCAGAGTCAGCAGCTGGGGCAGTGAGAACCTCTTCTGTCTTAAAGAGTGGAGACCCCACAGACTCCCCCCCCCCCAGATCATTCAGTGCCTTGGCCAGCAGAGAGCATTAGCTCTTGTGAGTCCCACAGGCCCAGTAGGATTGCTTATCAAACAAGTGTCCCAAACTCTCTCCAGAAGCTCGGTGGCCTGATTTTTAGAGTGAGATGTTCCACAAAGACAAAGTGAACCTGTTTGAATTCCTCTGGAGAGCTCATGAATGGAGACAGGGCAGCCAGTTGGCTGGAGACCAGCTGTGCCAGGTGTGTTTAAAGTTTGTCTTACCTTTGCGCCGCCCCCCCCCCATATTTCATGATGGACAGTATTGTGGGAAAGTGTATTCAGTCAGCTGTCCATTTCTGTCAGAAAGGTTGGAAATAAAAAGGAGGTGCTGGGTGGGAGGCGGCTTTTGTGCTGAGGTGAATAGCCTGTTGCTCAGAGGCTTTCTATTCATGCTCCTGGGGCCAGGAAGGCAGACGTTTACTGACTTCCTACATTCTTTCTTCTCCATAAAAATGTGAGTCCTGGCTGGGTAGTCGCCCCCCTCCCTCCCTCCCTCCCTCCCTCCTTCTCTCTCCCCTCCCTCTTTCTCTCCCTCCTTCTCTCCCCTCCCCCCTCTCTCCTTGGCTGCCCACTTTACTAGGACAGTTCAGTGAGCCCTTGTCCTTTCCCGAGAGCCCAGGGCTGTGTGTCAGGACTCTTGACCGACCACAAGGCATTCTCTGTATATATTGCTCTAAAGGCAGTAGGCACCCAGGAGAAAAACATGTCAAAGAACCTTTTCTACCTTAAATTACAACAGGAGCTGGGGTGGGGAGTGAGACCTGCTCAATTACATCATCCCATTTCAGGGTTTTCATGAGGCCCTAGACTAAGAAAAGTATTTCTCATGACTAAATCCTCAACAGCTATTAGCCAAACATCAGAGCGCCTAGGCTTTACAGATGAGACATTGTAGCTGTTTTGTCCTCAGGTAAGTTAGGAGAAATTCATTCAGTTACAAAACCCTGGGCTCTCACAGACGGCTCCATATTTGGGGCAAAGAAAAGGTGTCTGGGTTGGCTGGTTACTATCCATTAAATGCCAGAGGCTGGTTACTATCCATTAAATGAGGTTCGGCCTATGGGAGCAAGTGTGGGCTGACTGTTCGTCATGGCTGCCTCGTGTAAGGCTCATGGGTGCTGCAGGTGTCTGCACCGGGAGTGGCAGCTTCTGTGTATAAAGCCCATGGAATGAAAAACTGGGTACCTCAACTGGGCCAAGGACCACCTGTGGGCCAACAGTGGCTGGGGTTCTCAACCCTCTCTCTGGACCTAGGAGAAAGCCCTGACATCAGATCCCCACACACGAACATACACACACCCAAAATAGGAATGCAGGTGCCACCATTCATGGCCTCTATTTCCAGAACTGTGGGAACATAAGATGTTCTCCAAGTCTTGCTGGGACCTTTGGTTCTGTGTCTTGGATCAAAGATAACCTAGAGAGATATTTTACTTTGTCCTGTGGGGGGTTGGTATTCCCAGCATGCCTGCCACCCTGTCTTATATTCCTACCCCCCCAACAGCCACCATAAGTCACATATTGCTAGAAGCTGCCTACAGAAATATTTCCTGGGTGAATCTAAGCTGGTACACAGCCCTCTGGAACACAATGGTTCATCTGTGATATTTGGATGTGATCCCTGACTTCCAAAGGGGAGAGGCTATGACTCTCCCCTCTACCAGAGGCTCCCATACACTTCTTTCTGCCTCTGGATGAAGATCCCTATGTAACCCTTCCATCCAGACCCAGGGAGGCCCTATGCAAGGGAAAGAACCTGTACTCAACGGCAAGAAATCCCAAACCGCACAGGCAGCATATCAAGAGGGCTACCTACGTCAGAAATGAAGCCATGTCTGTCTCTCCTTTCATCAGAGGCCAAAAGAGGAGTCGGAGACATCCAGCTCAACTCTCAGGAATCCTGTCCGCAGAGGCAGGGGTCTGAACATTGTATTTCAGGGCCTGTGAGCTGACACTGATCCACAGCTCTGTTGTGGTGGTTCTGACCAGAAGAGGATGCCATCAGGAGACAGGTGCTGGTCGCCAGCCACTGCAACCTTGGCCCAGTCTTTTAAGGATTGTTGGATGCTTAGCACGGCGTCAGCACCACCAGTGGCCAACAGGTGGCAGGCAAGCTTCGGGGAGCGCTCACCTGAAGACCATGCTGGTCCCCATGCTACAGCCCACAGAAACCGAGGCTGGCTTCACTGAGCTTGAGGACAGGAGCCACCAGGCACTGGAACAGCCAGTGAGAGATGCAAGAGCTGCCCTGTAGCCGGGCCTTCGCTCTATTACTACCAGGCGCCAACCTCCGCGGCTGGGTACCATGGATGGAGTGCAGGGGACCCCCGCCAACCTCCGCGGCTGGGTACCATGGATGGAGTGCAGGGGACCCCCACCACATCCCAGATGTACCCAAACTACCACCACCACCCCCAAGCTCCAGCCCAGAAGAGCAACCAGCTTGTCTTCCCTGGGTCGAGGGTTTTGAATTACTTACAAAGATCTAGAATCAGAATGGGAAGTGGCTGAAGGTGAGACAGACCAAAGATATGGGCCCCAGGCTGTCGTCAGGCACACCCCCCCCCTTTCTTGGCTGCTTGCTACAATCACTGACAGAAAATTATGTTTTTTGTTTTGTTTTGTTTTTAAACTAAAATGGCAACAGTAGACCCCCCCACCGCGCGTGCACCCCACTTTTTATAACATTTCCTACCACCAAATTCCAGGACTGACAGAGGGACCCCCTCAGTGGCCACAACACTTGTGATGTATAGTCCTACGCGTTAGAAAGCAAAAGGAATCCATCAGCTTTAATTTGTTCTGCTCTGGTCAGAACTGAGGTCGCTCTAGAAGCTGTCCATATACTTCCCAATTTTCAGTTCCAGAACGCTAAACTAATGACATGAATCTAATGTAGTGTAACTCCAAGTGCCCTCTCTGCCAGTAGGAAATAATTTCTGCAGTGCTTCTAAAAACCAAACCAAACAAATAAATCAAATGGTTTTACAATGTGGAAAAGCCGAGAGTCGGCTAAGTTGCAGCCCTTTTTGGGGGGAGACAGGCGGTTTGAGCAGCATGGAGCCAGCGACTCAGTCACGAGCAGGAGGTTACTGGGCTCTGGGTGTCTGCAGCTGGGAGCCGCTCAGCTCTGGCCCAGCACGCCTCAGGAAAGCAATCTGTGCCACAAATTCAACATGACAGTTTTAACAAATACGATTTCAGCTTTTATATTTGGATTTAGGAAGGGGATGATGGCCTTACCCCGGAATCACTATTAAATAGTAAGCTTATAACATGTTTGCTGACGGCAATGTAGACCCTGCTTCTGATTAACTTTAAAGCATGCTGCCGAGCCTGCTTACGCGGACAAGGGAAACAAAACTGACTGCTGGGCAGACGCAGTCAAGAGGCGAACGCACAGAAACTAACTCAAAATGGACAGGAGCTTTTCCTACCTCAACCTGCCAGAAGAGCCTTTAAAATTCAAGTTGGTTTTTAAAGATTTACAAGAATTCCTCATCCCCCAACCAGTTAGCATATCATTTTTTAAAAATATTTTAAATAAGCTGAAAGTGGCAGCTTCAGTTTTAAGACTATGGACTTTTTTTTAATGAATTTACTTTATTGTGAAATTGCAGTACTTGTTAATGAAAGAGAATTGGTTGCATCTGTCTATTTACATTTTTTTTAAACATCCACCAGTCATTTGGCCAATGTAGAAAGCAAATAAATATTTTCCCCCATGTCAGTTTTTTAATTTCCCAGAAACAAGCGTCTCCTTATTATCTGTGACCCACTGAAATGAAAATTATTGTTAAAAAGTTGCAGGTTTTTATATCTGCTGGAAAGTTTAGAGCCCAAAGCTCCATATTTCTCTGGCACATTTTTCTTGCACATATGTACAGTCTTACTTGACTATCTTATACTTGAGGCTTGGTAACATATATCATTCTGAAAAAGACAAACAGGCTACCATAAAAGGGAAGAAATAAATAATGCCTAAGAATGCCTTTGGTCCCGGCAAGCAGAAAGTTACTATTATCCTGGTATTTGAAAACATTCATTTTGGAATTAACCAAGACTTGAATAATACAACTGTCTGTTACCATGTGTCCATGTGGGGCTAAGGGTTAAGGAAAGAGTTCACACAACATTGAGTTTGGTTTTCTTTGAGAAATTAAGGCTATGTGAGCTAACACTGACGAATGAGGTCGGATCACTTACTGCTCACTGATCCAGCAGAGGAAAGGTGTCCCCAGGAACGTTTTGCACGTGTGCCCCTCTGCATTTCTCAGAGAGCAGAGGCACAGAGGAGAAACCTTCAGTGCCATTGTTTAAAATGATTGCAGCTAATACCTGGCTACGGCTGATTTTCCGTCCTTCCCCACTTTAACGTCGGAAGCATGCGATCGGCCCTCCAGATGCCCAGTATTAATCGCTTGCCCTTTGATGTCTGAACGTGGATGGAATCTACAAAGGCATTAGCGTAAGAAAATATGCCTCCTAAAAAATTCCCAAGCCACTGCCTGTGATCTGCGCACGCTCTGTTTGTTTGTTCACCTCCAGTGGCACTGAGACCGTCCTCCTGGGTGCCGGACATCTTGCCAACAGTTTTAGCAAAGTATTTTCTTTAAAAAAAGAAGAAGAAACTCAAGGCTCGTCTAAAATCTCCATGCTGCCACGGCACACTCGCACGTTTAAGAAGAATCCATGTAACTAAAAACAGCAAATTTCTTAAGTTTTATAGCTTCAGGAAAGCACAGGAGTAGAACTATAAAGAAAAAAAAAGACATAGAAAATATCTAATAAAGGTCAAGTTGTTCCACTGGACAAGGGAATAAAGCCACCCCTCTGCAAATATCTGCACTTCGCTGATGGGATTTTCTCCCCAGAGACAACTTTATTTTTAAAAATGTATCATGAGGGAGTCACTGACTATACTTAAATTTCTTTGCTCAGGCAGAAGACAAATAAAGATATTGTTATAACATGGTTTCTTGTGTGCAATTTCAAAACAAATAGACTTTTGTTTTTACAAACCATTTATTTGGGGGAATTGATTTGAAGAAAAAATTTCCTTTGCAAAGAAAAATTTATAAAAAGCTACATGTTCAGATTGCTTGACTACTGCCTGTCATAACACCTTTATACGCCTCAAGGATTTAGCTTGCTAAAAGGCGAGGAGCAAAGAGGGCTGGAGGGTTAGCCCAGAACGGCTTGCATGGATGGCTGCTCTCCTATGCAGAGCTCAGCAATATCTCCATCCGAGAATTATTTGTTTATCATGAAAAAATATTTGAGCCACTAATATTGAATTCTTGCACATTTGGGGCAAAACCGTTTTTAACCATCTGGAATTAGGCATGTTAGTGGAGCTTGTGTTTTCAAATATTAGATTTTCTGTCATCGTCTGAGATTCTCTTAAAGCACAGAACTGAACAAGCATCCTGCCTATAAATGCACTTCCTGTGAAACAACCAACATTAAGAACTTATAAGGGGGAAAAATCTCTTAAAAAAAAAAAAACCCACTCTCACACTCTCCAACTTTGTTAAATCAAGTCATCAACAGATCTTACAGGAGAAAACAACAGACCAGGCAATTCACTATCTACAAAGTTGGCCAGTTAAAGGTAAAGTAAATATTGTTTAAAATCATCCTGATCTAAAGAAGAATTGGAAAATTAAACATTTACAGGCAGGAATCTTTGAATCTCCATTCCTGTACTCTTTGAGGGGTACATAGTCAATGGGGGATGGAATTTCCAATTGTTTAAAGATTCCTTCTGCCAATAACATCATGGTTTCTACGTGTGCAAGCACCACAAATGTAATGATGCATTAGCCCCACGTAAAAACTCGAGTTCCCAGTAAATCTAAATATGTACGAAATTAAAATTGAAACAAGGAACAAGTCCAGTGTTACTCCTTTCAAAATACTAATTTAATAACTCTCCAAGAAATAGAGTGTTTTAGGAAAGGCAACCCAGATGTCAGCATATAAAATCAGGCTATAAAGTGCCCTTCAAATATATTTCAATCATTTTTAAATATTTACATTTAATAAGGACAAGTTTTTATGGCAAGAGAGAGGTAATTACACTTATCATTCATGGAAAATGTAGTTTTAATGGCTTGTATATTGATTTGCAAAGGTGAAATAGTACCCTAAAATATGTCATTGTCTTTTTTTCCCCTTCTGTTTGGCAATTTGGTGCTTTTGCAAAAACAAAATATGTAACGCTGGACGTGCTGCTTGTAGGCGGACACTGCCGGTCAGGCATACTCCCAGTGAGCTTCCTTCCAGCCTCCTATTCTAATAAACTGAAACTCCAAGAATTTGTGCTTTGGGGGATAATTATAAAAATCTTATCAGACTTTTATAGCCTTTCCTAATGAGGCTATTTATTTGGCAAACATCAGCCAGAGGATTGGTATCACCATGATCAGGATCCGGACCTTACTGGAGCTGCTCCCTCCTGCCCGCACTACACAAAAGCCTATCTTATCAGAAGGAGCCTGTTGCAGGCCGACCACAGCTTCTGAAAACTCACCAGGGGTCAGACTTCAGACCAGAAGCCAGGCGGAATCAGGTTCGACCACTATGAGCCAGTAACCCTGTTACACTCAGCCCAGTGGACTACTGGCAAGAGGGGAAGACATGAGCCCAGGAAGGATCCAGGCCTCCAACTAGAAAACTTTTCCTCTTAACAAGGAAGCAGTTACACTCTGGGGACCTCCGAGCGTAGCACGAAATAGGCTTTCTCGGCGCACCCACCCAGATGCTCACCTGTCCTTGAATAGCTCGCTCCTACCAACAGCCTCTGTATTCTGGTTCTTTCTCATAATCCCAGAGAGTCTTAATTTGATTAAAAGTGATTTCAGATGAATTCATAAGCAAAACCCTTTCACCTCTAGCAGGGAGGGCAAAGGGCTTTGCATGTCTGGACTGGGCAGTCCTGACACATTCAGGAACCCTAAGAAGGGCAGACTAGAGAAATAAACAAACCATTTAGGACAGCGTTTCAAAGTCCGCCAAGATGGAATTCCCAGTCCACTGCTTCTGACTTCATTTTGGGCAACCAGACTTGGAGGGGACAACCTTGGGGTGGAATGACAGGGGTTAGGTTTGCAAATGACCTAAGGTGGATAAATATTTGTAAAACACTTTGAAAATTAACGAGGTACAACAGCACCCCAGCTACAGAAGAGGCCTCCATTCTGTCACTTAGGAAATTTTCAACGGAGAGTTGATATTTGAGGCCCAAGACAAAATGTGTCCTAAAGAGCAGACCTCTGTGGGCTACAGTCAGACTCTGGGTGGCAGGGGCTCCATAAAGAATGCTCTATCGTGAGTTTGCCTAGAGAGCAGGGAATTTTTGGCCTCATTTTCGCTCTGACTGAGCAGCCCTTCACCCTGGGTAAACCCAATTGCACTCCCCACTCCCAGGAACATGAAATGACCTCTCCTTTCTGATCCGGCTCTTGGATCCCCACAATAAAGCCAGAGCAAAATGGCTCCTCTCAAGGCTGCCACCCACTCCCTCCCAAACTAGGCCAGCAAAACTCAAGGCCTAGAAGACAGTGGGACTTGTGCTGTTGGGTTAGCCTTGATCTCTTTTGTCTGAGACAGTCATTCTAACCACAAAAACAACTTTTGCAGTTGGCACTGCTTCTATCACCATAGCAACTGGCTTCTAGAAAGGCTAAGGCATTGGTTTGAGATTCACAGCCAAATTAACATTTCCACAGCTCTTTTTTGCTCATCACTAGTCTCTGCCCTTCCTCTAGGACTTTCAAGTGCCCAGTCCTGAATCAGCTGGATGGCTTCCACAGCTGGGCTCTGCCTGCAAACCCATCCAAACTCCAGATGCCCACTCAGCATCCCAACTGAAACAGGTGGGCCCCGAAGGCTTCCACTGGGCTTTCATGACAGCAGACGAGCTGTCAGACTGAGCTCTCTGGAGGAAAGGAAGCAATAAATAAATAAAAAATAACCTCCACTCCTCTGTGGAAGCTGCCTGCCCAGTGAGTATGCAGGCCTAACTTGGCCAGAAAACATGAAGCTGGACTCTGAACACAGCAGTAACAGGCTAGAGATACTACTCATCACTGCTGACACTGCAGCCTGGTGAGGAGAAAGGCTTTTAGAGTCCCTTCTGCCCAAATTAGCAACACCAACTGGATAGTCCTGAAGGATCTGCCAGCAGCCCCAGTAAGGCCGCACCGGGGGAATACATGCTCACTTCTTCCTAAACACTTCCCAAAATATGGACATCTGTGAGACACTTGGGTGCAGCCTCTGGACCATAGGGATGAGATTTGGCAAAGCCATGGAGAATAACTTGGCCTAAAATTTGGCCTCTTGGACACACCTTTGGCTGCATCAGTCTCACAAGCTAGGAGATGGCCATTCCTGACTGTCTGGGTCGGTAACAATTTGCAGTGAGGACCTGTTCCACAAACTCAGAGAGACTGGAGATGGACTATTAGCCTCAGCCCCTTTCATGTGAAATTACTTCTACTGGCACTAATATGCCATCATTTGAAAGCCTTAACCCAAGTGGACGGCGCCCGTCCCAAGCCAGAGCGGGGACCTAGGCAGCGGGTCCATGTGCTAACTATTAGGGGGTTGTCTGGGCCGCCCCAGCCGGCATTGCTGCTGCGCACTGAGCACTGCTGTCAGGAAATGTTCTTTTCTAAATTACATAATTAGGGCGTGGGGGAGCGTAGCGAAGGCAGATTAGGGGCGGCACTTGTTCTCGGCGCAAGCGACGATTCGGAGCACATAAGCAAACACTTAAGCTATGTGAATGGTTTAATATTGATTAAACAATGATCTCCAGGTCTAAACTCTAAGCATGGTAGGTAGAAGGCGCTGGAAAGAGAAAAAACAAAGAGTGGGCTTAATAGTGTGCATTGATTTACAGAGCAGCGTGGACTTTGACCCGGCAGATCAAAATCAGGATTTGCAATGATTACCTGAAATAAAGTCCAGGGCCCCACCCCCTCAAGCTCACAGTGGGCCTGGGGGCTAAATGGTCTGGGTCAGGGGGGGTCAAGTTCTTCTCTCAGCAAGACCAGCTTCTCACCCACACCCACTTCCAGAAACCGAGACCCAGGCAAAGCGCTAGCTCAAATTGCATTTCATTTATTGTTTCTAACTATGGGCCACAGACTCCAACTTGATTAGAACATTGTGCTGGTGCTTCCTGGGAAGTGGATACCGAACCTTCCAGAGGTTCGGTAGTTCAGAAGGAGGGGAGTCTCTGCACACAGCCTCTTATTCCAAGCAGCATTCCCGACGTTGGCAGGGCCTGTCCCACACAACATCCAGTGCCCAAGCAGGAGCTCAGGGTGAGGGCAGCTGTGACCTGCTGGGAGGTTTGAAGAACACACAACAGTCCCCAGCTTAGTCCCAGGGACCTGCACTGGCTGTCCCTGGGTTCTTTGCTTGGGAGGGGTGGGGGCACTGCTAGCCTCTCCCTGACTTGCCAAGCAGCTCAACTGTCTCTCTCCTGGCCCAGCCTTTCTGCCTTCTGCCCTCATCAGAACACAGAATGGGAAGGAAGCTGGGAGTCGCTGGTAGGCTTACTCTCTGCCAGGTATCTTCCTCTCAACTATGGGATCACAGGTATCCTCTAGGGGTATGCTTCATTACCTGTTTCATCCCTGTGATTCGCTAACAAAGCAGACTCAGAGCAAATTGCCCCAGAATCTGCCACAGCAAATTTCATAAATTTTGTTCATTTAAAAAAAAATAATCATGTAGCTTTTATTTTACACTAGGCAATATGCTAAAATTTTTAAGTATTAGCTGTAATGTTTATATCTTCCACTAATTGGTATGATGGCTTTTTTCATCTTAAAATGAATGAACCGAGAGTCATAGGTGGTCATAAACCCTGTAACTAAGTCAAGATTCTAAAGCTGCCCCTCTTGCTCCAGAGTCCACATTCCCAATCTGTCTGTCCACAGAGCCACAGGCAGATCTAAACAAAAGGCAGGCACAAACCCCTCAGTCGATCTGCTCTGAGCCTCTGTGACGGGGTCCACCAGTATCTGAGGGTACACAGGTGCTCCGGGGTGATGGATGAAGCCAGGCTCTTCTACAGGTCTCAGCACCTGGAACTTGAGCTGGATGAAGTCCAGGGACCCCTCCCACCATGGTCTCATTCTCCACTCACAGAGTATAAGTCAGTCCACCAAGAGGCTTAGGAACCTGTGGGTACTGGAGCCACTCTTCCCTAGCCCACCCCACACTCCAGCTACTTCCCCTGGGGTGAGAGCCTGGCTGGTATGTTCTGGGAAATCGCTGTTACCCCTTCCTCTGAACACTGGCTTAGGCTTCATCCCCACATGCCACCAACTCAAAAGGCATGCCCATCTCTGCTGGTGCCCTGGAAATCCACCAAGGTAGGACTCAACAAGGGGCATTGAAAGTGAAAAGCCTATAAAGATAAATTTCTTCTTATTTGTGGGCTGAAAATATGTCCTAAGAAAATAAATGCATTTCTCCACCCACATAAACACACTGCCATAAACAGCTGCTGTGTTTACTATGTGTAGAAAACCCACCAGGACCACTGTGGGCACAGCCACCCAGACCAGCAAAGCCCAGCCTGACACCTCACAGCCCCTATACCCCTGTACTCAGGGCTGGGCCGACAGCTGGCCCTGAGACTTTCAAGAACCTTCCTGGTGCTCCTCCTGTTCCCTGTGGCTCATGGGTACTGTCAAAGCCCCCAGGCAGCTGGACTAAGCAAGCAAGCTTGATTTATCTGCCAAAGGCAAAATGATCTGTATTACTGGCGGATTTCTTATTTGCAAATTTGCATACCCACTAAATGTCACTTGTCATCCTTGAATCCATACTGATAGGGCATCTATGAGCATCTGGGGACATGGGTGATGAGTGAAAGCCCCCATAAGTTGTTCAACATGCCAGTTGCCAGATGAGGCCCAGTAAGAGATGTTTGCCTTCTCATTTCAGCGCCTATTCTAAGTGAGCGTCCTCTGTATCCACATGTCGTCGTATTTTTGTGGCATTTCATTGATAATGGCACTAAGTGACCAGCATAGGAGTTTATTTGGGCTTATGGCTGCAGTGGATTGGAGTCTGTGATGGCAGAGCAAAGGCACGGTGTAGGCGCAGGAAGCTCAGTACTCACACCTTCAAGCAAAGGCACAACGCAGGAACTAGAAACAACACACACCTTTCAGCTCTCAAAGTGACATACAAAGCCACACCTCCTAGGCCTCCTAAAGCAGCATCACCAAATCACCAACCAGGGACCAAGCATTTAAAGGCCTAGGATTCTTCATTCAAAACACCATCCTCTTCGTAGCCATTAACACTAGTGACTTCATGCAGCCAAGCACACACAGTTTTTGTGTATCACCAACCTGCTCACAAAAACTCTGGAAACCTGGGAGTTTTAGGCCTCACTGTTTGCTAGCACATCCCCTTCTCCTCAGGGTCTCAGGGGTCAGCCTGTCCTGACTGGAAAAGCTACTGCACTGGGGAATGTTAGACTACTTGCCAGCTCTGGGAGCACCAGGGAGCATTCTGAAGCACATGGAAGCCAGCCTTGATAAAAGTCTGAGAGGGTAGGCAGCCAGCCTTGTCCCCAAGCCTGGTACCACTGAGTATCAGCCCAGTCATGGCAGTGCCATCCCCTGCTGACCGTGACAAGAACCACACTGATTGCTGTGCTTTTTCCATCAGCAATTTGCCCATTGCTGGCTTGGTGTGATGGAGTGCCCAGATCCAGCTAGGGTGAAGTTTGGCCATGCTGCTACTTGGTGCACAGAGGCCCCCTGGGCCACTGTCAACTACCCCAGGTGGTTTTGAAGAAGCATCTCACTTCTCTAGCCTGTTTTGTCCTGTCTGCAAAATGGAAATAATTATATTCCTGCTTCCAACTTCTCATTTCCGTCTCATTTTAAGAGAGGTCGAGAAGGGCCACTGAGCACAAAAGCAGCAACTGCGAAGTCAGGAGAGAAGTAGACACATCAGGTAACATTCCCAAGCATGACGAAAGCAAAGTGCTGGGGCTGCAAGATAGCTTAGCTGTTCACAGTGCTCTTGCAGAGGATGCAAGTTCAGCTCCCAGCATCCGTATCAGGCAGGTAATGGCTGCTGCACCTCCAGCTCCAGGGGATCCATCACCCTTTGCTGGACTTTGTGAACACTTACAGTCAACACAGAGATACAAATATATGTTCATAATAAAAATATTTTTAAAAGTTAAAATGTATAGAATTAATTCTCCCCCAACCTTGACAGTTTCCACTAATGGCAAGACTATTCAAGAGACTAAATTCCCAATATTCCTGCCCCTGCGCTGAGTTCCTTGTGCTAGGAGGCATACAAGGCCTTCACTGACTGGTCATGGGTCCAGTGGTTCTCAACCTTCCTAATTCTGTGACTCTGTTGTGGTGACCCCCAACCCCCAAAATTATTTTTGTTGCTACTTCATAACTGTAATTTTGCTACTGTTATGAATCATAATATAAATATCTGATATGCAGGCTACCCGATATGTTACCCCTGAAGGGGGTCATGACCCACAGCTTGGGAACCACTGCTCTGGGAGGTGGCCGTTGGCAGTTCTATTCCAGAAGGAGTGAGTGGAGCCTCTGACGGATGAGAAGCAATGGGCTTCTTAGCCAGCTGGACTGCTGAGGGCTGGGTGGCAGGAGGCGAGCCAGGACAAGACCCTCTTCCACCTGGGACTTGGGCACGCCACTTGGCTCCTCTGCCTTTGGGCTGCCCTTGCTGGAAGTGGAAATGCATGGGCCATGCTGATCAGCAGGAGCCCAGGTAAAGCCACCCCTGGTGTAAAAGTTGCCTTGGCCATCGGGACTCTTGTCTTCCCACCTGCAGCTAATTGCAGCTGCTGAGGCAGGACAGACCCAATGGCACACAGTATCGGTATCTATGTACCCAGCCACTCCACATTACCAGGCATCTCCCTGCAGGAGGTGCAGTGGCCCTGCTCCAGCCCCACCCCCCTCAGAAGCTCTGCTGAGCCCCAAAGAGGTCCCTTCTCCCGGACACGCTTCGGGGGTCACACCACAGCAATTTTCTCCTCTCTCTCTTTGCTGGGTGCCTCTGAGGCACTTAGCCCGCATCCTTCCTAATGTAAATATTTAATCCCGTGCATTTAGGATCTGCCCATCACCTATTCCCTCCTCACGCAGACGGTCTTCCTGCCAAGCCCAGGGGCAAGGTTAGGACTCTGAGGGGCTCCCTCCAGCTCAGAGTCCCCTTGTGATCTGCCACCCAACTGCTCTCAGGGACGACAGACATCCCAGCCCCTAGCAGTTGTGCAACTAAAGTTTCTGTGTGCTCTAAGGCTTGGGTTCTTGAGCGTGTCCGCCTCCCACAGATTTCTGGATGTTAAAATCCAGTGTGGTGCCTACTATACAAAGGGGACCCTGCAGATTCTGATAACTGTGAGCCACATGCTGGCTCCTGGCATCGCCACAGTCCTTTGCTTTCCCTCCCGACCCTACGGAAGGTCTAGTGTCTGTCAGCCCATCCCTCTGTGATGCAGGAGACTAGAGGGCAGCATGAAGAAGGACCTGGCTGGAAAAGGATCTAGGTAAAGGCTGGGCCCATGTCCACACACAGTAGAGAGATGGAGAGAGTGTAACTGGGGGACCAATGGATGTGGCCATGTGTGGCCAAGGACTGTCACTAGAGGCTCAGTGTGCTACTAGAACAAGGGACAAGGACCTTCAAATACCAGTCTTTCAGGGGACAAGTGATGGACAGGTTTCTACTTACCTGTAGCTGCCCATACAGAGATGGGAGGGCCTGTGGACCCCAGAGCTATGAGAACTGCACGCCCATGGTCTTTCTAAGTGCTCATGGCACCCTCCAAGGCTATGAGAATTGCATGCCCACATTTTTGTCTCTACTAGACAGCTGAGGAAGGAGAGTTCTGGGGTTCAAAAAGAGCACTGGGGAGATGAGTCAGCAGTTGGGGGTGCTTACTGCATATGTGTGAGGATCTGAGTTTGAACCCTAGCACCCACATAAAAGCAATGAACTCTGTGCCCCAGGTGCTAGGAGGATAGAGATAGGTAGATCCCAGGAGCTTATTGACCAGGTAGTGTAGCCTAATATGACCAGCTTTGGGTTCAGTGAGAGATCCGGTCTGGTTAAAAAAAAAAAAAAAAAAAAGAATGTGGAGATATAGAAGACAACTGACAATGACTCAATGACACACAGGCAAATACACACCAACACACACCACAGACACACACACCACAGGTATACACACACCACAGACACACACACTCATAGACACACACACACCACAGTATACACACACTACTGACACACAAACTTCAATGTCTACTTGAAGGCTACACAGGCTGGAGCCTGGCTTCCCTGCCCACTTATCCTAGGAGATGCTGCCCAGGGCTGGGCTCTCTAACACAGGGCTAGGAGATGTACACTGTGTAGACTACCAGTTCTCAAGCAAGCATTGCCCAGGGGTCGGGTCCTGAGCCACTGCAGAAGCAGCAAATCCAGCCTTGTGGGGGTGCATCAAGGGAGGACAGGCTGGAGAGGCCCTTTGCTCAGAGCCCCGCACTTGGAGAACCCAATCAAGCACAAGTCTGTGGTGGGGTGAGAAGCAGCAGGCTCAAGGGTGGTACCCTGAGCAGGGGGCACTGCCTCGGAGAACCGAGAGCTGGTAGAGAGACTCTGGAATGTTGTCTTGGGGGAAGTGATCTGTGCCCATCTGTGTGTAAGGATAATTGGGGTTTAAGAAAATGGGGCTGGGACCCCAGGAAAGGAGTAAGATGAGCTTGGTTGCAGAAATGATAGAGGGCTGATTTCCAGCAGGAGGGGTGTACCGGACCTGTGCTTGGAGGAAGAGTATGGGCCAGGAGAGACACCAAGCATGCCGTCAGCCACGTTAGGGCAGACAAGTTCAAGGGCCTGAATACCTTACAGAGAAGTAAGGACAGGTTTGGTCAGTGTCACAGGGGTCTAGGAAGGGACATGGCAAGTGGTACCTTCACAGAGCACCAGGGAGGTGGGCGGAGCAAGGTAGGGACCAGCCTTCCCTTCAGAGTCTTGCCTGGGCATTCATAGTCCCTGGCTTCCAACTCAGCAGGGGTTCCCAGACCCGAAAGGTCGATGTGGAAAACGCCCCATTCCCACATGGGAGGGACTGCATACTGCAAGCAGAGAAGATCCGAGGAGGCTCCTGGATCCCCGCCCTGCCCCCTCCTCAGCCCTACCTGCCACATCTGGTCTAGAAGGGGCCCAGAGAGCTAACACCCTAGCTTGGTGTAGTCCAGCATATTTCTCGACCAGCTCCACCAGGGGAGCAGCCTCCACCCTGCTGGCCCTGAGAAGCTCACTTAGCATGCTACAATCTCCCTGCTTCTTCAGGCCTCCACTTACACCTTCCTCCAGGGAGCCTTCCTGCACTGCCCTCCTCTGTGCTCATATGCAGTCAGCATTCACTATTCCTTGTCCCTGCCGATCATGCACATGGGTTGTGACTGTTTGAGGGCAGAGGAACTTACCCTCTTCACCCAAGCTGTCTCCCCTGTTCCCAGGCCAGATCCTAGTCCACAGCCAGTGCCTGGTGCACAAAGGCAGAACAAAGGATACCACAACCCCACTTCCGGATTCCTGGACCCTCCTCCCAAATAGACATTGGCTTCTGGCCATCAAGTCCTCGTCGCCTGCTTCTCAGGGCACAACTGCCACCCAACCAGATACCCAAGCCACCTAGATGCCATTCCCACTCCCAGGTGACTGTTCTCCTGGCCCCTGAGGAGGAAACCCAGCAAAGGACAAACAAAGGCTGAAGGCTCAGACATCTCACCCTGATCTCACAGGAGGCCTTCACCGCCAGCCCTCACTGCTGGCCCCCAGCCTTCCCTTTGATTCTCAGATCACAGGGCCAGCAGCTCTTTCTTCTCCTGGAGATACCTTTGACCCTCTATCCTGCATCTCTGAAGCCCTCCCAGGCTCCCTCACTCATCCTTTGGCTCCCTGGACTCAGTGCCCAACTGTACAAGTAACTCAGCACCCTGCAGAGACACACAGTGACTTGCTAGGGCTCTCTGCCACTTAGCAACTTCTTTTCAGGCCCAGTGAACCTAAGGAAGGGGAAGAGACTGTTCCATTTGACTTGGGAAAGAACTTTCTGGAAATGAATTTAGTAAATGACATCAAAATACTAAAAACAGACACCCTGTAAGCCAAAACTTCAGTCCCCAGAATCCCTCATAGTTCTAGTACAACAAAGTGCTGGACTTTATTGTCATCACAGCCTGGTCAATGAGGCTTCTCTTAGTCAGGGTTTCCATTGCTGTGACGGAACACGATGAATGAAAGCAGCTGGGGCGGAAAGGGTGTGTTTGGGTTAAACTTCCACATCACTGTTCATCATTGAAGGAAGTCAGGGCAGGAACTCAAGCAGGGCAGGAACCTGGAAGCAGGAACTGATGCAGAGGCCATGGAGGAGAGCTGCTTACTGCCTTGGTTCTCCTGGCTTGCTCAGCCTTCTTTCTTATAGAACCCAGGACACCAGCCCAGGGATAGCACCACCCACCATGGGCTGGGCCCTTCCCATCAATCACTAATTAAGAAAATGCCCTACAGGCTTGACTACAGCCCAATCTTACGGAGGTATTCGCTCAATCTCTCAATCGAGGGTTCCTCCTTCTCAGATGACCATAGCTTGCGTCAGGCTGATATAAAACTAGACATCACAAAGTCAGACTCAGAAATCAGCTACATATCCTAACATGAGAGTGGTTCTAGTGTGTTCATACCAGGGGCCACAATTCCCACTGGGCAACTCTCAATAAATTATGTCACTTGGGAATGACATGTCTCTAGTGAGGAAAACAAGTTCCTAGAAAGGACCATCCAGGATCTGGGCCAATGGCTCAGTCATTAAGAGCATTACTGCTCTTGCAGAGGACTCAAATTCTGTTCCCAGCACCCACACCAGGCAGCTGATAACAGCCTACAACTCCAGCTCCAGAGCATCTGTCCTCTTCTGGTCTCTGAGGGCACATGCTTACACACACACACACACACACACACACACACACACACACACACACACTCATGCACACACAGAGAGACAGACAGACAGACAGACACCTAGTTGAAAATAAAATAAATCTTAAAAAGAAGTCATACAGTAATTATAAGAAAATGCACGCACATATACATGGGAGGAACCATGTATAATGCAGAATACTGCTTCTAGAACAATTCATTCTCGATTGTGGTGATTAACCTTTTGTCAATGTGACTGGATTTGTACCTGTGAGGAGATTTCCAGGGAAGTATGATGAGCCAAGAAATCCTACCCTAGAGGTGGTCCTGTGCTGAACTAAATGAGAAGTGGAAAGGAGAATGCCAGCTGAGTGCCTCTCTCTCCCTCCCTCTCCCCCCCTCTTCTCCCTCCCCCTCTCCCTCTCCAGATCAGCTACCACATATTCTTTCTACCCTGCTCCACCATCCCTACCACTGTAGACTGCTTAAAATGTAAGCCAAAATAATCCATTCTTTCCTTCAGGTGCTATAGTCAGGAATTTTGTCACAGCCATGAGAAAAATAACAATATAACTAATAGATGAATCAGAAATTAAGGTGGGGAATGCCCAACAATTCTCTCTCTCTCTCTCTCTCTCTCTCTCTCTCTCTCTCTCTCTCTCTCTCACACACACACACACACACACACACACACACACACACACACACACACGGTTTCCCCAGACACACGTGCAGATATTGGGGCTGAGGTACAGACCACGCACACTTGCCCACCCAGCCAAAATAGATATCATTCACCAACCCAAGACTGGAGGCAGCCATGGTTCACTACAGCATCAGTCTATGTATTGGACTTATTCTCTTGGTAGCTGATGGCTTTACCACACCAAGGCTCCAGAAGTACCACTGGGTCTTCCATGTTCTTTGGGCACAAGGAAGAGGGAGCATGAAGTGCAAAGCCTAGTGGTCAGGATGCTGGCCCAGACAAGTCCAAGATGAAGGCAGGAACAAGCTATGCAAGGCCAACTCCATGTCAGACGCTGTGCTGGCACCTCACCCACTGATGGCCCCCAGAGCACCTTGGTGAGATTTGTGGCCACAGCCTCCTCTTCTGTAGCTAGGACTGTGGGACAGTTTCACACAACTCTCTGAGGAGAGCAGAACTAAGAAGAGGAGGAGCTGAGATTTGAACTCTGAGGAACACACACCTTCTTCGAGGCAATAACACTGATCTGGCTTTTTAGCCACACAACCTGCACCCCTTCGAGCTCAAGAAGCAGCGGCCCTCGGATCTAGACGGCTACAGCACAGGAGCCTGCGCAGCCGTCTCCTCCGCCTGCTCTGGCTCCCACTACAGAACCAACAACAGCGCCTCCGCCATCCCATCCTAGAGTTCCTTAGAACCAGGAAAAACATATCTATACATACCAAGCAGCCTCACCTGTCCCCGAAGCTGCTGGCTTGCCTGGCTTCATCAAGGCACAAAGGCTTCCTCCCATCTCTCATGGGCAGCTTGGCCCCTGCTATTAGGGTGGCCTAGATGGGCGGGTGCTGAGAGAGAGGGGAGAGAAAAGGGGGCCGCACTGTGCAGGTCTCTGTTGCCGAAACCACGAAGCAAAATATTTTCATTCATGAGTTCATCCAGCCTAAACATGCATCTAATCCCTGGAAACTGACAGTTCAAAACGGATCCCAGGTGGAGGGAGACAGAGCTCTTAGTTCAAAGAAAAGGGCCAGACACAACTGCTTATCGCACAGTGACCATCAGCAGAGGCTGGCAAAGCCTGGGCTTAATGAATCAAGGCCAGCCAGATTCCAGTTTCTAAAAAGATCTCACTCCATTGGCTGTCAGCCTGCCCATTGACCCTTTTGTCTAGGCCCAGGCAGAGGGACAGAGAGGTCCTCTGCTTGATCGAGGCCAAAAACAACAACAACAACAAAAAGAAAACTAAATACAACAGCATTTAGGGCGTAAATGGTATAGAATGTGCCTTCTACCCTGAAGACTCCTGCTTTGTGCCAGGAAGGGTCTCTAAGCCCAGCAGACATGAAGGAGAAAGGAAGGGGATGGCTACCCCACAAGGCATTGCTAAACAGCAACTAGACACAGACAATGAACAGCCTCCAGGGAGAGGAATGAGGGCTGGTGGAAAGGTTGGGCCACTCAAGTCTCCAGGGCCAGCTCAAGGCCCTGGTTGCCAGGGCTGGCTGTGCTCTCTCCCTGGAAGGCAGCTGGCTGGAATAAGGAAGATCACCATTGATGATTCCCGGACAGACACTGTTTACACAATCCAGAATCTGTAATCCCTCCTGGAAGACAAGGTTGCCCGTAGGGACTTTGAGTGGATCCAAAAAAAAAAAAAAAAAAAAAAAAAAAAAAAAAAAAAAGGAATCCCTTTGGCTTTTACTTGACTCATACTTTCGAGAAAATATCTGGAATAGTGAGCTATCCCCTGAAGAAGCTAATTTCACCAAGGCAGCCCAGGCTCATGGTTAACCCGAGTGATGGCTCTTTCTCCAGTGTAACATTAACTCTCTCCGAAGCCTTGGGAGTTCTGCAGCTCTGCCTGGTCCTTCATTACATGCTGGCTGGACCGCTGAAGATTGAAGATTGAGTGTGGACACTCAAGAACCTAGAGAGCATTCCACAACCGGGATCCTGACTCCCGTACTTAATACCCATGTGTGTCCTTCTTTCCCAGGGCCATCACCTTCCATGGAGAGTCAAGGGGGTCCCAGAAAAGCTGCAAGTGTTTGTGTGAAGTTGAGCCACAATGTTAACAACACCAGATGCCAGGCTAGGTGCCAAGTGTTTTACACTCTTGCTCTGGCTAGCCCTCTCCCTGCAAGGTAGAGCCCTACCACATAAGTGACCATCCTAGATGACACTGGTAGTAAATGTGGGTACAAGACACACCCCAAGGCCCCCAATGTTTCTTAAGACCATAGACCAGGCCCCAAGAGAGAACATTGCCGACGAGGGATTGTGCAGTGAAGGCTGAACACTGTATCACATGGCCCATCCTGCCAAGAGGAGCCTGCTTCACACACTTGCTACCTTGCCTGGTCCCCACCTTGCGACATGGTCTCTGTCCTTCGAATACCTGTTAGGAGAGCACAGGAGGCAGCCATCAGGCACCATCAAGACAGTGCTCTTCTCAGTCTTCCATTGGACTAGCCTATGGTACCTGCTACTTCCCCGGCACGTGAAGCCAGACTAACCAGCAGAAAGAGTCTGAAGGAAAGGCCAGAAGACCAGGTTCTAGTCCGAGTCCTGGCTGTGGACTCAGTGAAGTTCAGTTTGACCTTGGAAGACTGTTCTCATGTGAAATGATGACCCTGTTGACCTTGCCAGCTCATGCTTGATGACAGTGCACCCGCGGCAAGAGACAAAACTGAAGCTAGAACTGAAGACTTGCCCTCCATATACCTACCCAGAGTCACCTCCTCTCCAAGATGAAGCCCCAGGGAAACATGCACATGACCAAATCAATGAACAGAGGTTACCAGGTCAGCTCAGCCACACAAAGTCATAAACAGCCTTTAGCCCGAGCAAGGGTCAGAGAAAGGTCTAGCTCCACCCACCAATGGAAACATCATGTTAACCATACATGCCCTTTCAGCCATTTCAGAAGCTACGGTTCCAAAAGGAAACAGGTGAAGCTGGTCTTGGCTGTGTATTTTCTTAAACCTAATATATCCAAATATTACTCTAATCCACAATAAATGTTTTAAAGATACTAATGAGATATTTTACATTCCTTTGGTGCTATGTCTTCACACTCTGCTGTGTACTTTATACTTAAAATTTGTCTCAGTTCAAATGCCAGACTGTCTTCAGTTCCTTGATCAGTATCTATACCTCATAAAACATCCAGTTGTTCAAGTAAGTTCATATATTCAAGCTGTTCCCTTATCTTGGATGTTTTCCAATAATTGTTGAATCTTTCCGTCTTTTTCTGTAACAATTATTTTAAATCTGAATCAACTAGAATCTTTAGATATTAAACTTTAATTCTTCAGTGGCCGTTTGACACATTTTAAGTGCTCAAAATCCTCAAGTGACTAGTGGTGACATCCTGGACAGAACAGGTTTAGATGTCCGGGAATGAACACTGAAAACCTTGGGAGGTGCCTGTACTGCTCCCCGCCCGGATGGCAGAACTATGCCCTCTTTGGGGCTGGAGAAATGGTCCTGCAGTTAAGAGCACTGGTTGCACTGCAGAGGACCTAGGTTTGGTTCCCAGCACCCACATAATGACTCACAATCATCTGAAACTCCTGCTCTGGGGGATCCAATGCCCTCCTCTTACCTCTGTGGGCACTCTGCACACATACATAGTACAATACGTACACGCAGGCAAGAACTTACACATAAAATAAGTCAGTCTGAAAAAGAGGAGAAAAAGGAACTCAACTTTTCTGGGGGGTGAGGAAGTCACTAGCTCTACCCAGGCCTCTTCTCTCACAGCACCTCTTGTTACTCCAGCTCCATCCTGGAAAGGCCCCAAGCCACCCAATGAGGAGGAGGTTCCTTAACCCTGTATACAGAAGAGCCTCTGCTCACAGCTCAAGAGCTTGCTCACAACAACGGGTCTTGGGACAGCAGTACAAAGATGATGGCAATATTTATCAATTGCTAAATGGCCTTGTCTAAAGACAGGAGGTGTTTGATCATTTCTATGTGCGTGGCAGATTTATCTAGGTACAGAAAGAGAAGAAAGGGACATGAGCTTGAGGGGCTACCAGGCAGCCAGGGAGGGCTATGGAGGGCAGATTTCAGGACCCAAGTGTTACATCCCCAGCTCTAGTGTTGGACAGTGTCCCCTGATCTCAGTGGATGGCTCTACTCACAGCCTAGAAAGCTGAGAGACAATTTAGTGTTGCCACAGAAGTGTGCTGTATACCTTCTTGGCTTCTGAAACAGGAGTCCACATTGCAGTAAATTACCACAGAAAGGTAAGGACAGGGAGACGTGGCCAGGAATGGTGTTTCAGAATCCCTCAGAAAACTAAAATGTAACTCCTACAATACACTATATGTGGGTTTAGGACAAACAGCAGCAAAATGTTCAAACAAGGAAAAAGATGCTAACCGCTTAGGCTCGGTTCTCCGCTGCCTGGACTGTGGACACACTGCTCACTTGTTTGTGCCGTCTGACTTCCTTGTCACAGAAGTGCCACACAGGCAGGGCTTCCCTTGCACTGGCTGCTGCATTCCTGGCGCCTAGCAACAGGTGTCTAGTACTCAGTGCCTAGGAAGGATGGAGGGACAGACGGATGGATGGACAGGCAGATAGAGGGGTGGGAAGATCAATGACGGAGGGAGGGATGATGGATGGATCAATAGATGGATTGATGGATAGAGGGATGGAGGGATGGACAGACAGATGGACTCCAAGCTGCCTCCTAATTTTATGTTTCCCTTTTGTTATCCAAGAAGTATTTGTTTTCTTGAGTCATCTGCCCTGGGTTTTATGTTAACACATTTCTACTGGGAAACTTCTAGACATCCAGCTTTAAAGGAAGTCACACGTGTCCCCAGTGTGGCAGCTCTCTCCCCAAGCACCAGTGTGAGGATGTCAGTCAGCAAGGGTGTCCCCAAACAAATACACCCAGGCTCTTCTGCACCAGAGGAGCTGAGTGCCCAGCCTTCGCCTGGTGCCATCACCACAGGCCAGTAAAACTTCTCAGTCACAGAGCAGCCTCTCTTGTCTCACAGGAGCCTCAGCAGCAAGGCTTGATAGTCCCACGTGGCCAGCATGTGGTGGAGCCAGATTTGAAGCTGCACTTTCCACAGCATTTATACCTGTGTTTAATTTCTGCTTAATAGGACAAGGAAAATGCTCTACCTAAAAGGCCAGTTGACTGCAGGACACACATTTCCGGATTAACAGCTCTGTAAGAGATGTTTCCAGCCAGCCCAGGACCCCACTGTGATGGTTATAATTACATCCACATAACATATAAATCTCAATATACTTTTTAATAAGCAGTTAATACTCTGATATAAAATATTTACATCTCAACCAAATTCATCCTGCATGGAGTAGCCCTGGTTTACAGAGTTATTAAAACCACTGCCATCAATCAGTCCTCCAGCTTAACAGAGAACTAAGCAGCTAGAGAAAGCCTTCCCTCCCCCTGAGCACAGGCTGAGGCCACTCTTCCAGGAAGTCTATAACACCGCACATCTTCTGCCCGCCCTTATCCCTGATTGACAGGACTCAAAGCAAAGCTGTTCTTCCTGGCACCCAGGCCAGGAGCTTGAGGAGTGTGCACCCTCCCCCCACCAGCCCTATCCACTCAAGCATCTCATGGCTTTTGAAGCAGACCTACAATGGGTCCTGGAGAAGCTTCCAGAACCACTGATGTGGGACAACCAGGTAAAGGATTATTTCTGAAGAATTCATATCAACACAACAAATCCATCACTGCTCAAGTCTGGCCGTGATGCCAGGCGCCCCCCCCCCCCGGAAAACCCTGGTGAGCAGCTTCTCTTTTACCTTTCCCCTGGTCTCTGTCCCCCTTTCTAGAACTTGAGGCCCATGGGATTCCATCCGGCTCCATTCACTTCTGAGTCCCTAGCAGCCAGCTCCAGGTCCAGTGTCCAGCTAGTGCCAGCGACTGCTTGAGTAAATCAGCCAATCAACCAATGGCCAAGGTCATAGCGGAAGCCTGCCTCGAGCAGGTGGTAGGCTCACTGACACCAAGCACCGCCCAAGGTAGGGCCTGTCACGCTGGCTCCAGACGGAGTGTCTCACAGGGACCCACAGGAGCTCGCACAGTTTGAAGAGATAATCCAGTTAATAACAGGATTAGTTCAGGCACATCCCCTAAACCATAAGCTTGAAACCTCTACCTGGGCAAATGTTTGGCCAGCCTTTGCCAGGATCTCTACCCTCACCAACCACAGGTCCTTCCTCAACACACACAGTCCCTTGGCTCTGACAAGCCACCTGTGGGGGCATAGCTAAGGATTTGGAGATGAGCAGCCTGTTTAGGAAGGCCCTGGCATCCTCAGAGCCACAAGTCCTCACTGCACAGCCCTGCCAGCCACCACCCCCACAATACCACCTGCTCTTCCCTGTGCCAAGAAAGTGATTATATGTACACAGTGGGAAAGAGACCCCAAGAGGACAAACACAGTGCTCTGAACTGACAAGTGACATGCAGTAGCACCTGGGGAAGCAAGTTCTGGGTATGTGCTACAGCCCGCATGGGACAATGGCGCTGCCTCATCTCAGGTGCACCTGAACCTACATCCCATAAAAACCCCATTTAAACATCCTTAAAAATCACACTAACTACCAAGACGCCAATCCCAGAGGTGTGATCATGATCCAGGCCTCACTTAACTTGTACTTCATAGAAGTGAAACAGGTCAAAGACCAGATGACAATGGAGTAGAAATGGTCAAGGGTGGCACAGAAATCAGGAAGAAGCAAGTATGTACTCAACTCCAATTCCTTCCCTAATACAGACCTGACTCGGTGTGGTCCCCATAGGGAGTGGCACTATCCAGAAGTGTGGCCTGGTTGGAGGAAGTGTGTCACTGTGGGGTGGGCTTTGAGGTCTCTGATGCTCAAGCTACTCCCAGTGTTATGGACCACTTCCTGTTGCCTACAAGATATAGGACTCTCAGCTACTTTTCCAGTACCGTGTCTGCCTGCATGCCACCATGTCCCACCATAATGATAATGGACTGGACCTCTGAACTGAAAGCAAGCCACCTCAGTTAAATGTTTTGATTTATAAGAACTGTCATGGTCATGGTGTCTCTTCATAGCAATAGAAACTCTAAGACACTCTGCCAGGTACTATGTTAGACTTCAGACCACTTGACTTATCAGAACTGTGCCTCTTAGGATGGTAGCCACTGGTTATACTGACTATTTAAATTTAAATGAACTTTAATTAAAATTGAAAAAGAATTAAACAGTTGATTCTTGGGTCACAAAGCCACATTCCAAGTGATCAAAGCCATAGGTCTATAGTGGACAGCATGAGACAGGACATTTCCTTCATCATGGATGAAATGAATAACACAATTACTGTAAGAAAGCAAAGAATAGTTCCTAGCACATAGTATGTGTTTAACACCCTCTACCCTTTCTATAGGCTCTAGACAGTCCTCTAAGTCCTCCTGCTACCTCCCAGAAGTCCTATAGGTCAGCAGATACTCAGTCCCACAACATACTTTATAACATGAACGAAGATGATCCAGAGTCCATAAGGTCAAGATATTTTTATTCAGATAAATACCAGCCAAACACAAGCCAGAGTGTGCCCAGGGCAGCCGAGCAGCGAGGCCAGAGAGAAGGGGCCTTCCATGTGCTCACCACCGCTTAAGAACCCATCCGGCATCATCCTGACCTCACCTTGACCACACCCTGACAGGCGTGGTCAGGCACACCTGTAGCCAGCCTCTAACAGGCTTACTGTCCCCTACAATACTTACCTGGGATTTGAGAGAAAGCTAATGTCCCCTCTGCTTTCTGCTGTTCATTCACAACTATGACATTGCTGCCCCATTATACAGATAAATAACAGCAATGAGAAGTTAAGATTTTTCCCTCCCTGATCAAAAAACTGGATGCTTCACCAAACCACTGAAGGAGCTTTGAAATGGGCCCCAAGGAGGCCTCAAGGGCTGAATTCCAGAATGCCTTTCAGCTGACCTGCCAACCTGGAAAGTAGATGCAAAAAAACAGAATAATGACTTCTTAAAGATGGCCATGTCCTAAGTGCTAGAACCTATTAATATTTATGTTTCATAACAAAGGAACACTCATGTCTATAAACCAGCTTACTCTAAGGTAGGAGGTCATCACAGATTTTCTAGGTCGGCCAATATAATTACAAGGTCCCTTAAATGTAGAAGACGAAAAAGTCAGTTTCAGAGTGACTCAAAGTGAAAAAGACACAGCCAGTTATTGCTGGCCTGGGTGATGGACAGGTCAGTGGGCAAAGAGGGAGTGTAGTCTCCAGAACTTGGAAACTGCAAGAAAGTCATTTCTCTTCTAGAATCTTCAGAAGGAAGCTGTCCTTGGTCTGAGCTCATTTTGGACTTTTGACCATAAACTTGTAAGATGACAAATTTGTGTTGCAATAATTTGTTAGGACAGCCATGGGCATTTAATGCTGGTTTTGGTACCAGAAGTTGGGTGGTGTTATAACAAACACCTAGCATGGATGTACCTTTATTATTAAACAGCTGCATAGTGTGAGAGAATTTTAAAGAGCATAAAAGAAAAACAAATTTCCCTGAAACAGAGTATTTGTATAAACTAATACTTAGAAACGACTATGAACGGACTCAGAATGAGAAACACGGTAGAGAAAGTCTGAGCTACTTCGGAGCTGATGTAAGTTGTTGCGAATGGACTGTTAGGTGCAGGTGCTGGCGGTACTACTGGAAGAGGTTCAGAAGGAAATGAGGGAATGTTATTGAAAAACTAGGAGAGGGGATCCTGTCACACAGAGACAAAACCAGTAGAAGTGTTTCCTGGAGCCATGTGGGACTTCCGAGGAGCAGCATTGGTGATGTAGCTGAAAACTTAGATAAGCAGAGTTCAGGAAATGTGTTGACTGTGTGACAAAGTTATTCTAGCTGCTTAGAAAAAAATACAGTAGAGACAAGATAAATTAAAGTGTTAAATAAATATGAATCCAATTGTGATGGTTTAGGGAATCTCTCAGCCTTCTGAGATGCAAAAACAGCAAAATTAAGAGATTTAGTAGAAAGATGCAGTTGTGTAGACCTTAGCTAGAACCTCAGAGAGATCCGAGTCTTCACACAAAAGCCTCTTTGAGGAGCAGCAACATGATTCAAGGGGTAAAGGTGCTTGCCACCAAGCCAGATGACCTCATTTTAATGTCTTGGAGCCTCATGGTGGGGGAAAGAATAGACTTCTGAAAGTTGTCCTCTTGCTTTCACATACATGACATACCCCCCCCCCTCTCTCTCCTCTCTCTCTCTCTCTCTCTCTCTCTCTCTCTCTCACACACACACACACACACACACACACACACACACAATGTAATTTTTAAAAGTTCTACAGACTCTTGGGAAAGATTGTGCAAACCCTGAATTCCTTTGATCATCTCAGAAAAAGGAGGACTAAGAAAGAATGGAATGATAGGAAGACCTGTGGGGGAAAACTACAAAAGTCTTAAGAATGTTAGCCTGGCAGAATCACTGCCAGATTGTCCTGATGCGGCCAGAGACCAGACAAAGATGAAAGGAGACTACAAAACTCAAAGGCTCTCCAATCAACTGACTGATAAAACTCTCCTTCTCAAGCATGTACTACACCTCAGTGAATGAAAATGTCTCGGGGTATACACTTGAACCCCTATGATAAGAGTCAAAATGACAGAGGAAGCCTTAAAATTAGAGTTTGCATGGTATGCAAATCAGTGGTGGTGGGGAGGCTGGGGAAGTGACTACCAAGGTGAGGGCTTCTGCACAGCCCTGAGGACCTGACTTTGGATCCTTGGTGCCTGGGTAAAAAGCAAGGTGGGCAGCATATACTTGTAACCCCAACACAGCAAGGGCAGAGTCGGGTGGATTCCCTAACCAGGCAACCCAGCCATGAGAAAGCTTTGGGCTCAGTGAGAGAACGTGTCTCAAAAAATTAAGGTAGGGCCGAGGATGTAATTGAGTGCTGGAGCACTTGCCTAGTGTGCATAAGGCCCTAGGTTTAGTCCTCAGTACAGCAAGCAGAGTAGGAAGCCTTGACTTGACAATACTCTGGGCTGGGGAGAGGACAATGAGTAGAGCACTTGCTGCAGAAGTCTGGGAATCTGAGTTCAGATCCCCAGATCCCACATAAAGCCAGATACAGAAGCACACACGTCTGTAATGGCAGCACGGCTACAGTGAGACGGGGGGGGGGGGGTAGGGGGGTGGGGGGTGGGGGGGTGGAAACTGGAGAATCTCTAAGGTCTAAAGGCCAGCTCAGCTCAGCTCAGTACAAGCAGCAGTGAGCAAGGGACCCTGCTTCAAAAGAAGCAAACGGCAAAGACTGGCACCTGAGGTAATCCTCTGACTTCTACACACACACACACACACACACACACACACACACACACACGTACATACATACATGTAATACACGTGCACAGACACACACACATGTGCACACACGCGCGCACAAACAGACGCGCACATACACACACGCATGTGCACATACACACACAGGAGTGCACACTCACACTCACACATGCACACACACACACACACACGCACATGTACACACACATGTGCACACACACACTCACATGCACTGATAGATGCACACACAGATGCACACACACACACACACACACACACACACACACATTTTTATTTTTAAGCTGGAATGCAATAAAGGAAAATACTTGAGGTCAACCTCCAGCCTCTATACACACATGCACAGGCAAGCACAGCCCCCCAACACATATTTACATATGAAATGAAGAAAGGGAGAAAAAGGGAAGGAAGAATGGCTAGGATAAGCGGCCTCCTTTTTCTTTCTATTCTCTCCCTTTTAAAATGTAGTTTCTGAAACTATTTCCCCATATTTGTGTCATGTAGTGTAATTTAAGAAAAACAGCATTCGAGAGAAAGATGTCATGAGACAGGGTTCAGAGGGTTTTTTCTTTTAATTAGGGAAATTGGGTCATAAAAAGGGGAAAGAGGAGGGGAGAGACCAGCCTCTGGAGACAGGAGCAGCAGGAGAGAGAGAGAGAGAGAGAGAGAGAGAGAGAGAGAGAGAGAGAGAGAGAGAGAGAGAGAAGGATGGGAGGTGGGCAGGGCCCTTTTAAAAAGGAAAATAGTGAATGTGCACAGGTGGTGTTCTTAGTGGCTGCAGCTGAGGGTGGATCCTGTCAGAACACCAAGGACAGGCTGGTACAGATGCCTGAAAACTAACATCATCATTATAGTTGGGGAGAAAAAAGTTCTCTATTGAGTTTTACAGAATTACAGGGGTAATAGTTTAAATGTAATTGACCCCCATAAGCCTGTAAGGAGTGGCACTATTAGGAAGTGTGGCCTCACTGGAGGAAGTGTGTCACTGCAGAGTTGGGCTTTGAGGTCTCTTTTGCTCAAGCTTTGCTCAGTGTGACCATCAGACCATTTCCTGTTGCCTGCAAGATATAGGACTCTTGGCTACTTCTCCAGCACCATGTCTGCCTCCCCAGCATGGTGATAATGGTCTGAACTATACATCATCTCAATTAAATGCTTTCCTTTATGAGAGTTACTGTAGCCATGATGTCTCTTCACAAAAACAGAAAACCTAAGACAGCATGGAAAGTTAAATTGTGCCTGAATGGGTTATATTTGAAGACTCATCTGTATCCAACTCAGTAGGCAATCAAAAAAATCAATCAATCAGTCTGCCCCCAGAACTGCCTGGGACTGGGGAGATGGCTCAGGAATTAAGAGAACAACTGACTGTTCTTCCAGAAGACCAGGTTCAATTCCAAACATCAGCGTGGCAGCTCACCACCTCTAACTCCAGTCTCAGGGAATACAACGCCCTCTCTGGCCTTCATGGGCACTGCACACATTTCTTACAGAGGCATGCATGCAGGCAAAACACTCATACACTTAATAGATTATGTGTGTGTGTGTGTGCTTGCACACGCACACACACACACACACACACACACACACACACACACACACACAAATACTCTGCCTGAGTTGTAGTTCAACAATATGGGAGTGCCATCATTGCTGCAATTTTGTGTTTGGTTAGTTGATTTTGCTTTGTTTTTATGATGGTGAAGATTGAAGCTGGGGCTTTGCACACACTAGGCAAATACTTGGCCAACTCAGCTACCTCCCAGCCCCACAACTGTCTCCTGACAACCACAAAACTGATGGTCAGATGTTAACATATAAAAGTTGGCATTTTCCTGTTTCTGTGCTGGTTCCAGGTTGCCAGGAAGGTAGACGCCGTTTCATCTTTGCCTTCTAAACCTTGCACAAATGCATCAAGCTATAGGATCCTTTGCATACACAACTTCACCCATAAATAATCTGGGTCCTAGATTATAGGAGAAAGATTTAATGTTTGCACACACCAAAAACAAACAAACAATGAGGAAGAGAGCAGAAATCACTACACTTACCAATCATGTTATCATTTCATTTAATCCTCGGTGATGGTTTGAAAGAAAATGCCCCCCAAAGGGAGTGGCACTATTGGGAGGTGTGGCTTTGTTGGAGTAGACGTGATCTTGTTGGAGAAAGTGTGTCTCTATGCAGGTGGGCTTTGAGGTCTCCTATGCCCAAACCACACCCGGTGTCTCAGTCTACTTCCTTTTGCCTGTGGATCAGCACGTAGCAGCTCTTTTGCCAGTACCATGTCTGCCTGCTCGACACCATGCTCCCCGTCATGAAAATAACAGACTAAACCTCAGAAAGTATAAGCTGCCACCTCAATTAAGTGCTTTCCTTTGTAAGAGTTGCCATGGTCAAGGTATCTCTTCATAGCAATAGAAACCCTAACCAAGACATCCTCCAATAAACCTATTAAATCAACACCAATGTTTTCCTAGCTTATAGACAAGGAAATTGGACTTCAGCAAGATTATGACACTCAAAAACATCCTATAGCTAAGGAAGAGGGAAAAAAAATCAAACTCAGGACACTAAATTTAAAATCACTGTACATGTGAAATGATCCTGGTGTCTCGGTGTTTGAGGGATCCAAAATATAATATAGAAGGTGACTAAATGGCAAAACCCACACATGTACATGCAGAAATTGCTATGCCATGTAAGCAAAGTACAGGCTATTTCAATCAGAAATAACCCTTAGATACATACATGTCAACCTCTGAGCACCACGTGAAAATATTCTCTAAAATATTCGTAGCCAGGTGGGGGTACATCATTAATTCCAGCACTGGGAAGGCAGGGGCAGGCAGACCTTAGTGAGTTCTGGGCCAGCCTGGTCTACATGGAGTTTTGTAGGTTAGCCAGGAATACTTAGTGAGAGACTATGTCTAAAAAGTGATTGATTAATTGATTGATTGATTGATTAAAATGAAATACTTATTGATAAAATAATTGCTTAGCATCAATGATTAACATATAGTCAAAAATAACCAGGCACACATGAAACAAGACCTTGTGAGCCAAAAAAATCAAAAGAGGTCCACAGCACTTCAAACAACAGAATCTTTTCCCAATCTCTAAAACAAGTACAACTAAATAAACAAAACAGAAAGCATCTGCAGGAACAACCACCCTAAGAACTGAAGGATTAACAGGAGTTAACAGATGGAGAGAATGGAGGTGATCTAAGGAGCTGATGCTGTTTGTGTTCTAAACCACCAAAACACCCACGGAAAACAAGGGCGGGGCGCTGAGCGAAGAGTGAGGAGCCAAGTGGAGACTGGACCCTGTTGCGCATTTTCCACAAGTGTCCTGAGAGCCACCAATGAAAGCAACCACCAAAGATGAGTTCAGAAGTTTTAAAAGCAGGGGGATGGGCTAAGGAAGTGAGTCTTGGAAGCTCATTTTTGTCTCCCACTCAACTCTTGAAGAGACTTTCTCCCCTTGATCTGAGTGAGAGCAGTCACACAAAAATCACAAGATACATAATGAGGCAACGCCACGCACCCCCACTGAGGCTAACACTGAATCAATGGCCTGTCTTAAGGGCCCTGAAGAAAACCTGTTTGGTTTATTTTCTCTCAGGACAGCACAGACCAAAAAAAAAATCAGTAAAGAAGGTTCTGGCAGTTTACAGGAGACTCATAGCCATGCAGGGCAAGGCAGCCTGTGTGCCAGCACACATGTGTGCAAGAGGGTAGGGTAGCACTTTAAAATGACCAAAATCCACACGGCACTGCCCCAAGCTCAGCAGTAGAGCAGGGCTGCTTCAAAGGAGTATGAACAACAGCGATACATGCTCTTTTGTGGGACGCAGCTACACTAACCCAGCCCTGTGTGAAGCTCCTCCCACCCGGTGCTGGGTTGGAGGCATTGTGGACACATCACCTACCCAGGCCCAGCCACTCCCACCTGCACAGTGTTCATCACCCCCAGGCTGCCAGGCCTTTGTTCCTGCATGCCAAGGACCTGCCAACCTGCCCTTCAACCCAAAGCAGACTCCCAGAGATTGTGCACAGGTCGTGACCCTATCAGGAGCTCCTACCCACTCGTGACCCATGTTCTGAGCTCATGGAGGAAGCCCCAAGTGGGGAGCAGAAAGACCACCATCCACCCAGGCTGCTTCTCAGGCAGTGGTGGGGCCTTGAGGGGAAAGTTCATTTTGTCAGTCAGCCCATTGTTGGCCTGCCAAGCGCGGGCTCGTCCTCCCCCGATGTGTCACTGGGTGCTGTTGACATAGATGTCAACTGTCAAGGGTGCCCTCCACCCTCCAACTCCCTCCTAGGGCATCCTGCAGGCCCAGCACAAGGGCCTCTGTCGCAATGATCCCCACTGGCCCCTTGCAAGAACCACGATTGCCACACCTTTGGAATTGCCAAAACTTGACTGGATACTTCATCATGTGGATTGGCCATGGAGGCTGCAGCTGACACGAACAGGTATGGCAGATACTTGACTGTTTGCCAGGTGACAAATCCCAACTGAGTGAAACCTGCAGACTTCACAGTATCTGCAGTGCAAGCCTCCTCCCGCCCTCCCAACCCAAGTGGCAATCGGCAGCTTCCTGGAGCCCATTTCCAAGATGGAAAAAAAGAGGTCACATTTCCATGATCTAGGCCTATGCAGGCCCAGAAAGCAGACTAAGATCACAGCACTGGCTGAGCTACTCCTGTTTCCTTCACACCCACCTCCAATCTGCCTCCAGCCAGGGAGAAGCAGGCACACTGGGAATGAACAGAGGTCCCCGTTGGCACCATCCCTGCTCTTATCATGATGAGTCCCAGTGTATTTCAAGATAGAAGGTATCTTTTCCATGACAATTCCCAGGTGATAAAGACTGCAGGAGTCCCAGAGCAGGAGCAAGTCCCAGAGTTCACTTAATGCTAGTTCCAAGGAACCCTGATACAGCGCACATTAAAATACACAGACCTTTGGAAACTTCCCTCCATACGCCACCAAGATCCTGCTGAGCTCAAAGTCTTGATTCAGGTCTCCAAAAAAGTCCACCGACCATGGCCAAGGCTGCAGGAAAGACATGAGGAGGGACAATGTTGGATTTGTCATCTATGCTATATTACTGTATGCATAAGCCCTGCACTATAACCCAGTAAGCAAAGCATGCCGATGGACACCCCAAGGAATGGGAAACACCACGTGCTCAGGTCAGCAGAAAGTCAGACTTCCCAGTTGCCATCTAGAAAGAGCAATGACTTAATCCACAAAGTGAGACTGAGCGCAGGGCTATGAAAGTATCAAACCCCACACCGCAGACCACCGAGGCTTCCTGGTGTCATCCTCCGTCACCACTATTGTTCGAGTAAGTAAACCAAAAGCTACAGGGAAGAGTGCTTCTCTCAGCCAGTCCAGTGAGGCCAGTGCCCCAGCCACCATGATAGAACATTGTTTAGAGCAGGACAGGTGCCAGGGCTCTTTCTCAGGACATGCTGTTATACATGGCTAATGATTCCGTCCCAAGATCAGTCCTGATTTCCTACCCAGAGGCCAATCCCACAGAGCTGTAGCAAGAGGTCGGGCAGAGAGAGCAGAGGTAAGAAGCCAGGCAGCAGGTAGGCCTGACGAAGGCCAGGCAGGCTGACAGGATAGGATTTTAGATCTCCTTATTTTGAAATGTCTGTGAAATAACTATTTTGAAATCTTGTTCACTTTTGAAATTTCTTTAAGATAAACCCAAATCTGTCTTTGATGAGTTGATACCTTGAGCACTGGCCCTAGTGTGTGGCAAGCAGTCTCCCCTGTCCTCATGACCTTGGGGGTTGGCTCTAAGTCCCACTCTGCAGCCATCCATAAGATGGGAACGGGCACTTCCTGGGGTTCTACCTGAGGAAGAGCTGCGGTAGGAGGGCAGCATATGTAGTGTAAGAGACAAGGTGCATGCTAACTCCCCGGGTGGTATCCACGTCCCATGCATGCTAACTCCCAAGGTAGAATCCACGCCCCATGCATGCTAACTCCCCTGGTAGAATCCACGCCCCATGCATGCTAACTCCCCTGGTAGAATCCACGCCCCATGCATGCTAACACCCCCGGTAGTATCCACGCCCCATGCATGCTAACTCCCCCGGTAGTATCCACGCCCCACCCTGCTGTGTCTCACGATCACGAAGTGGACCTGTGTTGCCACTGAATTCCTTAATGTAAATGTAAAAACCAGTCAGGTGTGAAGTGAGAACAGTCAGCCTGTGGTTTCCTGGTCAATAGCTCTGCCAGACCACACCTTGGTCCATAACCTAGGCTTACATGTGTCATGTAACACAAGTCAACGAGGAACCCGGGGCCCGAGAAAACCAAGTCCTTTCTAGATAACTACAGGGATGATGCCCCAACAGGCCCCATAGGAAGCCACAGAAGAAACACAGAAGAGTACAGCAATGAGACCACCCACCCTTTAATCTAGGAGGTCTGTCCCTTGGAGGACCAGTCCCCACCCTTCACACCCACCTCCATCATACTAGGAGGCTAACACCCAGAAGACTGTCAAAGAAACAGCAGCTGCAGCGAAGAACATTCTAGGAGGTCAGCCTCTTTCTGTGTCCAGATTTGCTCTTGGGAATAGGGAGGCCAAGAAAGCCAAGATGCTCATCTTCTTGAATATGGCAAGATCTTCTAGGGCTGGTGGAGCCCCTCGGATGCAGCAAGGGTGGGTCCCTCCATAGTATGCCCAGGTTAACAATTCCTTGCCCTTATTTCTTGTACCAATGAAAATATTTTACAGCACATCAGAGCATATAGCTCTGCCTATGCAACATGTGTGTGTCCAGGGTTCAGGTTCCATCTACACTGGGCAGTTTACGTTTGAGAAGTATTTTCAAACACCATCTGCCTGTCCAAAGAAATTCTTCTGGATATCTCCAGAGCATACTCTAGAATTGGGACAACTTCTAGACAGCACTGGCAGATGAAGGGGGTCCATGGGGAGAAGAAATGGAGCCCTGGTGCAGGTGCCAGCCTCCAGACATATAGCCTCTTTCTTCACAATGACCACGACACCCTCTCAAACCAGGCCGAAGACACCAACTACCAAGAGCCCAGTGCATAGTGGGTAGACCATGGGTACAACCCCTAACTCAGCCTTGCAAGCAGTACCAGCTCTCCAGTCCTGGGATTCCCATCTAGATATGGGGATAAAAGGATCTGTTCTGGGCATTGCCAAGAGCCAGAGGAGGAAAACCCAGCTTCATGGTTGTGATGCTGCTTATCACAATTATGCAGTTGTCCCTACTGTGGAAGGGGACAAGAGGCCGGGGTCCCCTCCTAGGAAAGGGGAGCCTTCTAGGAGAGGATGGATTCCCACATCTGCTCTCATGTCCTGGTTTCAGTCACCACAAACAGCTCTCCTGACTGGACTGGAGCCTGAGAACATAGCCGCAGCCTGGCCAGTGTTAGTCACCCTCCCACCACAGGTAACAGCAAGGTGACACAACTCAACACGATGCTTAACCCTGCTAAACACCGGCAATGGGGCAGAGTTAGGGAAAGAGGCATTCCTCGTGATTCATCTGCAACAAGGTCACTGCCCACAGTCCAGGGATGGCCTGACCTGGAGGTAACCTGCGGAGTCCAGCATGCTCCACTCCTCACCCTAAATTGTTCTCTTGACACCTGGTGGGCCACCTTCGATTCTCACTATTACTGCAAATTCCTTTGGGTGGTGAAGACTTCAGCGATCTCAATTTTTGTGTTTTTATTTATTGAGAATGTCAATCAATGTCTTGCTCATCTTCACTTCTAATTCCTCCCTCCCTACTGGCTCCAACTTCGAGTCTTTATTTTCTTGTAACGCACTGATTGCAGGTGTAACTCCCATGTAAACATGGGGCTATCCACTGAAGAATGGTTGACCTACCTGGAGCTGTATCCCTGTGGAACACTGACCTTCCCTTCCTCAGAAGCCAAAGCTGTCAATTGCACTTCAGACAGGGGTACATGCTCCTGAGCTTTCCACCCTGCTAGAATGTGGACTGGTTTTGTCCTGCCCAGGTCTTGAACAGGCAACCACAGCTGCTCTAAGTTCTTGAGTGCAGTGGTTGTCTCATGCCAATAAGACGAGTCTCACTCTGGTCTTCCCTGACCTCTGGCCCTTGGTCTTTCCCCTCCCTGCCTGCTTCTCGCTCCCTTGGGGGACATGATAAAGATGTTCCGTTTATGGTTGAGCACTCCACAGACCCTTGTTCTCTGCCTTTTAACTAGTTGTTTCTTTGTTCACCACTGTCCACTACACAAAACATTTCTCTGTTGAGGTCTGAGAGTTACACCAGCCTAGAATACAGAGATAAAAATTTAGAGGACAGTTTATTACTGTCCATTTAGCAGAATAATAGCAGTAGGTTCACTCTTGAGTCTTTGAGCTCCCCAACCATGGGTTCTTGGCCAGATTTACAGTGTTAGACACATGAGCTTCCTCTTGTACAATAGGCCTTAAATTCAATAAGAAAGTGCAGATTACCCCTTTAACACATATTACATCCATGAGCGTAAGTTCTGCCACCAGTCATTATTGTAGCTCACGGGGTTCACAGATGGGTAAGACTGTTGATGTCCCCCAGCCCAGCATACTACACATTACCTTCTGGTGTTATGAAGGCTAGGCAGCGTGAGGGAGCTGATCAATAACTCAATGGGAGGGATCCCATACCTGGGACACCTCTGATCAATAACTCGGCAAGAGGGATCCATACCTGGCATAGACTTTTTTATTTCACAGCCTATTGATTCTATATTCCCTGGCCAGGAAAATTCCAATTAAACTCTTATATGAGAGAGAGAGAGAGAGAGAGAGGCTTATAAATAGATCTCATTTTTTAGAAAGAGACCATCTGGTTCCTAGTTAGATTTATAAATTCTAATTAATTGAAAGAAATCAACCCAAATACTAGAAGAGTTCTGAAAGTCTCCAGAAAATTCACAGCTCTATTTCAGGCGGTCCTCAGGTGCATTGCTATTGAGTTGTCATTGGCTCCTCATCAACCATACCCTTACACTGAATGTCTTGAAACATCTACCTGGAAGCCATAACTGAACACGAAAGCCAGGCTATCTTGGCAGCTGAGTTGCCTGTGACACTTTACCTACCCTCTCTGGAACCCTCACCATCTCACCAGCCCAACAACCTTTACTTGTCTGGGGGTATCTGGTACAACCCCCAGGAAACCATGGGTGAGTCTTACTCATCTCTCATTCCTGGGGAGAACTCCTGTTAGGCAAATGTGTGGTAGGGAGCAGTGGCCATCTCCAGGAACCAGTCGAGAGTGAAGACGACAAAAGAAATCCTGGTCCCTTGTGCGGGGTAACCAAGCACTCACTATCTGCTCTGATGGACAGCAGACTGATCAAGTCCATCACCATTAAAAACCACTTCTGTGCCCAAGAGGATGCTCACCTGAGGCTGGGGTAGACAGAATGTTTCTGCCTATGGACAACTCTAGTCTCCTCTCCCACTAGGGTAGACAGAATGGTTCTGCCTGTGGACAGCTCCATTCTCCTCTCCTCTTGCCATGGATAGGGCAGCTGAGAACAAGGACAGGACTGGGAATGGTTTAAAAGAGACAACCTCTGGCTTCCCAGTTTCCTGAAGACGCCTGGGACGTTGTGGGTAACTTCTAGAAAATATGTCACTGCTCATTTTGGGACTGTCCTCTCCTTAGCTGCCTTCTCCTCCTCTCAGGAAGTCTCACGGAGTAGCCATGTCCTCTTCCTGCTCTTTCACTTCTACTTGGGGAAGCCTACATGTGGTTTGTTGTTGCTGGGTTGTTTTTTTTGTTTTGTTTTGCTTTGTTTTCATCTGTGACCAAATTCCCGACAAGATGCTACCTTAAGGAAGAGAGGTCTATTTTGGCTCGTGGTTTGAAGGGTACACAGTCATCATGTGGGGTAGAGGAAGCTATGGCTGCAGGAGCCTGTGGTTCACATCTCAGCAGACCAAAATGAATGCTGAGACAGAAGTGGGTGGGACCAGACTATCAATCTCAAGGCCCACCCACAGCAACTCACTTCTTCCAGCTTGTCCCCACCTCTGAAAGGGTCCAGATCTCCAAAAAACAGTGCCACCAGCTGGGCACCAAGTATTAAACACATGTGCCTGTGGGGACACATGTTTGCATTCATTCAGACATTAATGAAGTAGGCATCAAAAGCTGAGCACAGCCGATGACAGAGGTGGCAGAAAGGTGGCCACACAGGAAACTAACATCTAAGTGGCCTCTTCAATAGTCACAACTGTACCAAAGCAGAACAAGCTACTGCAAAACACCTCTACTGCCATATTCCTTGGTCACTCTTTGGAGAGCTGAGGGTACAGCACCTCTATCACAGACCCTGGCAATGGGCATAGCTCCAGCCACAAGACGTGTCTCTGTCACCGTGACAAGGCTCATCTATTTTGAAAGACCTAACACACAGATTTAGTTTGAGACCAAGAAACACTAGGTCAGAAGAGGGTCCCTTCCCAAGAAAACGAGGCCTCTCACCTACCCTTCCCCTCAACAGATAACCTTGATTTTCCTTGACCAAATATATGACAAGGGACAGAGACTGCCAGTTTCATGTCAGGCTTTAACCCTAACCCTACCTTAAACCTGTCTCAAAACACAGCCAAGGACTAGAGCAGACCCGCCAGCCCCCTCTGCACATGCCTCCAGCACATTACCTAAATGACACTCAAGGAAGATGAAGTCCTTGTGGGGAGATGGACAAGACCACTTCCACTCCAGAGGCTCACTGGGCTTCACCTGCCCTCCCGGGCTAACAAGGGTTCTGCCACTCCCCGCCCCCCCCCCAGGCACCTTCACAAAACTCCACACTGGCAATTACTCCTAATTACATGATGTGACAAGGGGCTGGGGCTAGGGCACTTAACTCAGGCCCTGCATTATGCAATGATTTTAATCCTCTTACTGAAGGTGGAAAACTGATATGGTGCTCCCAGTTCACATGAATGACTGGAAAATAATTCTAAGAAATAAAACCATGGCCATCGGGATCACCTTACCAGCTCCCTGGAAGGATTAAGAGGATGCATACCTTGAACCATCAGATGCCCTCTGCTGAACCCTCCCAGAGCCTCACTGATAAGAAAGCACCTCAGAGAGAGAGCAGGACCTGCGCAGTTCCCTGGAGCAGTGTGGGTGTGTTCCCTGGAGCAGCGTGCAGTGCCGTGTCTCAAGGCTGAGTTCCATCACTCAGCAGGCTATAGCCGGGGCTGCCTGGGTTCCGTGTGCCCAGAGCAGCAGGTACACAGGCAAATGCTCATCTACATAGAGCCCCCACCTCCCGCCCCATTCCTAGGGCTCCCCATCTCACAATTCTGGCCACAAGCTTCTTCTCCCTACACCAGCTTACCTAGCTTCTAGACATGGTCATGAGGTCCACAGGCCCTAGAGAGAAATGCACATCGGTGATGTCTAAGATATCGTAAACAGCTCAGACCCTGAGAAAGTGGAGAGACGTGCAGCACACTGAGCTCTCGGCTTTCCAGGATGAGTTGCTGTCAGCCCCTGACAGGCTACTGTGCCACACGGAACTCACCTAACACCCCAAGACACTCCGACTGCCACTCAGCAAAGTGGGCAGGTGGACAAGTAAAGGTACAGGCCCCGAAATGTCCACACCCCAGCCAAGCCTGGAGGAGTAGCTCAATCCAGGCAGGTACAATTACAGCGGCTAGGCCCATTAAATCTTGGAATAAAGAGCTGGCCTGGTAATTGCCCATAATCCCTTTCCAGCCTTTGTCTGCTAGCAGTACTGCTGTAAGCCTAATGGGGTGAGGTAAGTGGCCAGACTCCCAAGCCCTCCCCAGAGTGCCTAAGGCAGGCCTAGAGTGGGGACACTCAGTCAACAAGCCCACCAGGATGCCATTTCTAAAGGGTTCCAGTGACAAGACCCTCCACGAAGAAACAGTCTGCACAGGACAGTGAGGCCCCTGGAGCTAAAATATGGCACTAGAGGAAGAAGATTCCAGACCCCAAAGGCAGCTGAAAGAAACAAGTAGCATGCTACCTGGACCATAGTGGTAACTGTGCTCTGGTCTCACTCAAGCCATAACTCCTGCACTCAGGCACTGTGCCTCTGATCAGCATACAGCAGCCAATTGGTCTGCACTGCTGGGGCTTCACAGCTGAACTGGTATGGCCCACCTACAAGAGGCTTGCCAGGGTTACCAGCCTCTGAGCTCTTTGTGTATCCTAAAAAAGCAGATGGGACCACAGTGACTCAGGACAAACCACATGTCCCTTATCTTGTGGACCCCCTGGTCCTCCATTGAGCACTTGGATGCAGAGCAGCAGGGGTCCAGAGCCTTCTGGATCCAGTAGTGATGCGGAGAAGTGAAGCCAATCCAGCGTGTACCTCCACACTAACACAGGCAAAATTAATTCCTACGTGTGTGCCAGCCTGAAACACACAGGCTTCCCAGCCTCTACCCCGTTCTCACTATATGTAGAGAAATGACTCCACACCCGTTCTAAGAGGCATGTCCTGTGGCTGGAGTAATAACTCAGTGTGCAAGAGCACTTGTTGCATAAGCATGAGGACCTGAATTCAAGCCCTGTAAAAGAAAAATGGTTCCTGACCTCCCTTGCACCTATGACCATAGTGCTGTGTTGGGGAAGGGACAGAGACAAGAGGACCAATGGAGCTTGCTAGCCACAAGCCTGGCTCCCGGTTCAGGCAGTGCCCTGTTCCAAGGGAAAAAGTGGAGAGTGATACAGCTGTATACTTCTTCTCTGTCCTCAGTGCATGTGCACACATGCAAACATGCACAAGCACACATATACACACACATACAACCCTACACACACACACACACACACACACACACACACACACACACACACACACACACACACACACACACACCCCACACCTTTGAAATGAAAATCTTCCAGCTTTTTAGTATCAGCTAATTCCAATGATTCAAAATACAAGTGAGGGGAATGTCCTTCTGTATATATGTTTCTCTTATTGGTTCATGAATGAAACACTGATTGGTCAGTAGCCAGGCAGGAAATATAGGCAGGACTACCAGACAAGGAGAATGGTGGGAAGAGAAAGGCAGAAAGAAAGGCCCCTCAGAGATGCCATGTAGCCACCAAAGAAGTAACAGGTCCGGGCATTCTCCAGTAAGATAAGACCATGTAGAAATACATAGATTAGTAGTTATGGGTTAATAATTAAGACAGAGCTAGCCAGCAAGAAGCCTGAGCCATCAGCCAAACAGTTTATAGTTAATATAAGTCTATGTGTTTACTTGAGGCTAAAGGCAGCAGGATGAGATGGGAAAGAAACTCCATCTACATACAGGATGAACCAAACCAGTATGTAGGGCATTCAGTTTACAAGCTTCTGTCCCGGGTTTGTCAGTTTTCAGGGACCTTTGCTCCCACCCAAAAAGCAACATCCCACTCTGTGGTGTTCATCTCTGTAAACCCAGCACCTAGCTCAGGGCTTGGAATGCGGCAGACACTCCTGAAGCTCTGCTAAGTGGCCTGAGCAAGGCACAGTACCCGATGAGCACAAGCAGGTGTGAGCAGCACTCCCCGTTGCAGTGTGCCTGCCCCAGTGACACCCCACTGTTCCCCCCATTCCCTAATTCTTTAGCCACAACTAGAGCTAAATTTCCCATGCTTCAATTTAAATGTCAAAAAGCATCCTGTACCCAACAGCAGATGAAAGGTGAGTGCGGACCCCCTCCAAGCAGGACTGAGGATGCTGAGTCCTCAGATGAGGCACCAAAGTTTTCAGACCCAGTCAACTCCACAACCCAGGAAGAATGGTCCCCTGGGAGGAGAAGGCCCTCCCTGAGCCCACAAAGCCCTTCTTGTCCGCTCTTCTGAACTCTGCAGCCACCGGGGTGTGATATAAATAGAGACTTGGGCAGTAGACACCCGACCCATAGATTGTACTGAATGTGCTGAGGCAGGAGACTCGCTCTCCCATGGCTGCCATCCCAAGAGGCTACACGTGCAACTCAACAGAGCAGTAATATTATGTCAGGGTTAGGTAGCTGCCTGTCGGCACAGATCAATACTACTACAGACATAGAAATGTGTGCTTATGGTCTGGCAAGATGGCTCAGCAGGTAAAGGTGTTTGCTACCAAGACTGGTGACCTGATTTTAATCCCTGTGACCCACATGGTAGGAGAGAATTAAGTCCTGCAAGTTTTCCTCTGGCCTACACACACACACACACACACACACACACACACACACACACACTTTTTAATGCACGTTGTGTTTTCTCTCGGGTTCTGTAGACTGAGTCTGGGATTTACGGGATCCTCTGCAACAGGCTTGTGCTTTAGGGTCTTCTCATACAGAAACCACACCAGCCGGGCTGTGTATGTCAGCAAGGATCATACGGCAAAGGCTGATGTTACAATCCTATATAACACACCATGGAAGCAACACCTTATCATCTTTTACATAGTCTACAGATAATCTCAGGTCCTCCCCAATGCGTGATGGCATGAGTATCCAGAGAAGGAATGGTAGGGAGGACTCTAGAGTGTCCATGACACCAACAGCAAACTTTTTATTGGCCATCTCCAAACTGACCAAGAGAAACAAAGAGAAAAGAACAGTAGATGTGAGATGTGTTGACATCTTTCATGAGTGAGAGACAGTGACCCAGGTTCCAGCACCCTTCAGCCTACTAGTACTGCACTGGGCCAATCATCAAGACAAGTCTTGAAGGCAAGAGACTGTAAACAGAGGGACCAGTTGAACACATCCCACAGTGTGGGGCTAGGGATGTATCTCAGTGGTGGGCACTTGGTATTCAATGCCTGTGCTCAATTCCCACACCACATTAATAAACAAATGTTCTCTTTAAAAGGAATAGTTAGGTGTCCCACATTCCAATCCCCACTGTCTAGGTAACTGAGTCTTTCAAACTTTAATATAGGTTGACTCTCTGGATCCAGGGACACAAAGCAAAATTGGGGGATGAAGGGGTTATTGTATTCATTACTCTTCTTGTTGCCATGACAAAACCAACTTAAGAATGGGCAGGCTTACTTTGGCTCACAGCTCAAGGGGATACAGTCCTTCATGGAGAGGAAGGCATGACAGTCTGGGAATGAGATAGAGGATCACACTGTGTCTACAGTCAGGAGGCAGATTTAAACAGTGGTTCACAGCTTCCTTCCTCTTCTTTATTCAGTCAGCATCCCCCATCCAAATGCATAGGTGTTTATAAAAGCAGTCAAGTTGACAATGGAAATTAAGCATCACAGACCCCACTCTGAAACCACAGGGTATTCTGTGAAAACACTGTAAATGATGGGATTCTCCAAGTCCATCAGAAGACCACATGCTCTTTCTCTCTGAAACTGTTTAGTTTATGGCAAGCCTTCTAAATGTGCTGTTATTCCAGTTTTCCTCATCAGAAGTGGTAGCTCTCTGTCTTATCAAACTATGGTAAATCCCATACTCAGTAAGCCCCATCCATTCCCATAGACCTTCCAAAACCAGCAATCTGGTGTCCTGTCTCAAAGGTGAACAAACCATAGATATCGAGTTAGGCCTCCAACACAAAAGGCAAGAGTGGAACCAGGAAGAAATAAAAAGATTCCAGAGAGAAGGTTACAGCATAGCAAGCAAGGGGATCCAGCTATTACCTCAGAGAAATAAATAAGAGGACAGAAAATATATACCGAATGCAAACTGGCTACAAAGCAAAAGGACATACTCCAAAAGCTCTCAGACATGAAAGAGGAAGCCATGGGTATAACAAAGTCAAAAAATGGAAAACCACCATATTGGGCAATTACCCATCACTGCCTTGTCATTTACACTGAGTGTAACTACACACAGCAGAGTGTGGCTCATTTCCTGACATTTTTCACCAGTCTGTAAGCTAATCATTGAAGTCTGGAACTTTCACCCACTTTTTCATTATTTTGTGTGACACAATCAGCAGCCCATTTCAAGAACTTCTGCCACACACCTCAGACACAAATGACTGTGTGGTGGGCAGAGCTGTGAGCCTGAACAGCTGCCTTGATCACAGTGCCATCATTACCAAGAAAAAAATTAATAAAGAGCTTACAGCTATTAAAGGGCAGATATTTTTTCAAAAATGAATGTGAACCTGTCAGTTCAAGGAAAAGAGCCAGTAGTATTTGTTACTAGTGGTAAATTTGAGTTTTCAAGCAGAATTTGTTTGGATTAAAGTAGCTACCACCATGGGCTTGGGAGCTTCTGAATGAACCCTGTCCAGTGGAAATCAGTAGCTATGGATCTGATTGACCAAAAGTCTATAAAGAAATAGTTAACATTCGAGAGATCTGTGACTTAGCAGACCACAATTTCCCAATAGTGGGTCCATGGAACAAAAGCAGACTCTTTTTTTTTTTAATAAAAACAACCTCACAGTATTTATTGTCACCTGATAATAACATAAGGGACACTAAAACAATATGAATAAATGTTTCTGACTGTGCTCCCAGTCAGAAACTCCCAGTTTAAAAACACTGTACTTCCTCTTCAAGTTCTCAAGTGCCTGAGTTTCTAGTTGGAAACACTTTGGAGCAGAGTAATATTGTCTCCTTTCAACATGATCTGACCCAGTTGTTTCCTTGACTTTGTTTTAGAGTGAATCTCTTCTGCATCATCTAATACGAGGTTCATGTACTCATCATACAACCCTCTATCTGCATATTCACTTGCTCATATAGCCACACCTGAATCCGAGACCTGATGGGGAATGTACTGTGTATGTTTATCTTATTGATTGTTAAATAAAATACTGTTTGGCCAATGAGACAGCAAGTAGACGGGACTAGGAGTCAAAGAGGATTCTGGGAAATGTAGTAGAGAAGTGGTGATACAGACAGGAAGTGACATAGCAAGGAGACTCATATTTAAGCAAAGGAGAAACAGGAAGGGCCCTTTTTTTCCCATTCGCCTCCTCCAGCGGCAGGATGTGAGCCACCGGCAAGGAGGGACGCCAATAAGGCATCCAATAAGATAAGTCTTATAAAATATATAGATGTATGATAATTGAGACTGAGCTAACAGATGAGAATCCTAGTCATTGGCCAAGCAGCATTGAACCTAATACAAATTTCTGTGTATTTATTTGGGCCTAACTCGGGCAGGCGGCTGGCGTAAAGCTCACACGTGGCGATGGGGCTCAGGCAGCTTTTGGCGGAAGATTTATCATAACAGAGACCTATTTTGCAAGTATCTGAAGATGAGGTTGATGGGCTGCACCTTCACCTTATGCACCTTCTGGCCCTGGCCACGTACTCCATGTTGGAAGTCACAAAAGACCACACGAGTAGGGAAGGCCGCCTCAGAAAGAGACTTCCGGAAGTAAGACCCAAAAGCAGACTCTTATCAAACCCTCCATGTGACTGAGAACTGGCTCTCACTGAGTTCTGCCTTGAGAATGAAGAACACTCAGAGTTTTCTGGAAAAACTATTGAAAGACCTGCCATCACCTTTTCTGAAATGGCCTGAATGAAGCCATTTCTTCCTATGCCCAGATAGATCAATATGGATGGATAAAGCCTCCTTCGACAATTGGCGCCCGATACAAACTGGCTCAGCGGGACTGGCAGAGCAGAGAAAAATCTCCTTCTCCATCTGTACACTAAGCTTGATGTAACACTATTCATTATAGATAATATATAGAACCAATTAATGTATTACTGGAAGGTGAATAAATTTTTTAATGGAGTATATATACACAATAGTGTATCTACCTGCCATTTGTAGCCACAGATGCGGAACTAGAAGGTATTGTGTTCAGTGAAATAATCTAAGCACAAGAAGAAAAATCTTTCATTACTCTGTCATTTGTAGATAAAAAAATTACATAGAAATAGACAAGGACAGAAGTATCTAGAAGCTAACAAGCTGAGGTGGTTTGAAAGAAAACGGCTCCCAAAGGGAGTGGCACTTATTAGGAGGTGTGGCCTTGTTGGAGGAAGTGTGTCACTGTTGGGGCAGGCTTTGAGGTCTCTTTTTCTCAAGCTTCCCTCACTGTAACCATCAGTGGACTCCCTGTTACCTGCAACATATAGGACTCTCAGCTCCAGCACCAGGTCTGCCTGCCTGCCGCCATGCTCCCCGCCATGATGATAAAGGGCTAAAACCTCTGAAACTGTAAGTAAGCCACCGCAGTTAAATGTTCTCTTTGTAAGAGTTGCTATGATCATGGTGTCTTTTCACAGCAATAAAAACACTAAGAGCAGCATCAGAGGGAGGCCCAAACCTCAGGCCCAGGAGCCACTGGCCCAGGAGTGGGAGTGGGGAACGACTGCCAGGAATGATTAGAGCAGCAGCTTCCAGCAGTGGCTTCTAGAAGCTCTCATAAGAAGTTCCTTTGGGAAACAGTACCTATGTCTCAGCCAGCATCCACTGCCATTCCTCGGTTTGATGCCCAGATATTATAGCCACCACTGGAACCTCAGCCCCACCTACACCTAGAGGAGCAATCGCCAGAGCCATGGTCCCGCCTCCAATGGGAGGAGCATCCACTAGATCCGCAGCCCCACCTGTACGTGGAGCTACCACCTGAGCCTTGGGACCACTTGTACCAGGAGGAGTGATCACTGGTGGCTCTGCTCTGCTAGCACCTGAAGGAGCGATCACAGAGCCACAGCCCCCAACTATACCAACTGGAGAAAGTGAGACCCCCTGAAGCACAAGCTCCACCTAAAACGATTGGAGGAAGAGATGCATAGACAACAAGGTTAGAACACGCTCAGCAATATGAAGAGCAATGCGGCACCACTAGAAGCTAGTGATGCTACATCAGCAAGACCTGAGCATCCCAATGCAGATGAAGCAGAAGAAAACGACCTTAAAAATAACTTTATGAGGATGACTGAGGCCCTTAAAGGGGAAATGAAAATTCCCTTAAAGAGAAGGAGGAAAAGACACACAAAATGGAAGATATCAACAAATCCCTTAAGAAAACCAAGAAAAAGCAATCAAACAAGAGAAGGAAACAATTCAAGACTTGAAATCTGAAATGGAGGCAATAAAAAGAAAAACAAAACAAAACCCAAGGAATCCTGGAAATGGAAAAACTGGGTAAACGATCAGGAACCACAAATGCAAGCATAAACAACAGAATACAAGAGATGGAAGAGAGAATTTTGGGTGTTGAAGATACATAGAGGAAATAGATCCATTGGCCAAAAAATATGTTCAATCCAACAAATCCTTAACACAAAAACATGAGGAAATCTGGGGCACTATGAAAAGGCTGAACCTAAGAATAATAGGGATAGAAGAAGGAGAAGAAATCCAACTCAAAGGCACAGAAAATATATTCAACAAAATTGTAGAAGAAAACTTTCCCAACCTAAGCAAGGACATACTTTTGAAAGTACAAGAAGCTTACAGAACACCAAATAGACTGAACCAAAAGAAAAAAAAAAAACCTCCCCTTACCATATAATAAAACAATAAACATATGGAATAAAGAGAGAAAATTAAGGGTTTCAAAGGAGAAAAGCCAGGTAACATATAAAGGCAGGTCTATCTGAATTACACCTGACTTCTCAATGGAAACAATGAAAGCCAGAAGGTCCTGGGCAGATGTTATACAGACACCATGGAACCATGAATACCAGCCCAGACTGCTTTACCCAGCTAAGCTTTCAATAACCATAGATGGAGAAAACAAGATATTCCATGATAAAATCAGATTTAAACAATACCTATCCACAAACCCAGCCCTACAGAAAGTACTAGAATGAAAACATCAACCCAAGGAAGTCAGCTACATCCACAAGAACACAGGAAATAAATGAGCTTACAGCAGCAAATCCCAAAGAAGGGAAATGCACACACAATACCACCAACAACAGCAAAAACAAAAATAACAAGAACTGACAATTACTGGTCATTAATATCCACTAATACAAATGGTCTCAACCCACTTATAAAAAGACAAAGGCTAATAGACTGGTTATAAAAACAGAATACTGCATACAACACACCTCAACCTTAAAGACAGATATTACCTCAGAGTAAAGGGTTGAGAAAAAATTTCTAATCAAATGGACCTAAGAAACAAGCTGGTGTAGCTATTCTAATATCTAACAAAATAGATTTCAAATTAAAATCAATAAAAAATATAAAGAGGAGCATTTCATATGTATCACAGGAAAAATACATCAAGAGAAAATCTCAGTTCTAAACATCTTGCATTTGTAAAAGAAACATTACAAAAACCTAAATCACAAATTAAACCCTACACACTTCAACACCCCACTCTCACCACTGGACAGGTCTGTAAGACAGAAAGAAGCTTAGCAGAAAAATAAAGGAACTAACAGAAGTTATGACTCAAGTGGACTTAATAGACACCTATCAAATATTCCACCCAAACACAAAAGAATATACTTTTTTCTCAGTACCTCATGGAACCTTCTCAAAAATAGACTACATACTTGGTAACAAAGCAAACTTCCAACAAATACAAAAAAATTGGAATAACCCCGTGTATCCTATTTGATCACCACAGCATAAAATTAGAATTCAACAGCAACATTAACTTCAGAAAGCAGAAAAACACATGGAAATTGAACAATGATCAACTGAACCACCCCGGAGTCAATAAAGAAATAAAGAAAGACTTCCTAAAATTTAATAAAAAATGACCACACAACATACCCAAATTGATGGGGCACAATGAAAGCAGTGCTAAGAGGAAAGTTCACAGCACTAAATGCCTACATAAAGAAAAATAGCACACTAGTGAATTAACAGAAAACTGAAAGTGCATGAACAAAAAGAAGCAAACTCACCTAGAAGGGGTAGATGACGAGAAATAGTCAAATTGAGGGCTGAATTCAATAAAATAGAAACAATACAAAAGAAAAAAGAAAACAATACAAAGAATCAATGAGACAAAGAGTTGGTTCTTTGAGAAATTCAACAAAATAGACAAACCTTTATCCAAATTAACCAAAAGACACAGAGAGACTATCCAAATTAACAAAATCAGGAACAAAAAGGGGGACATAACAACAGACACTGAGGAAATCTAGAGAATCATCAGCTCATACTTCAAAAACCTGTGTTCCACAAGATTGGAAATCTTTAAGGATAGGAACAATTTTCTAGGTAAGTACCACATACCAAAATTAAATCAAGAACAGATAAACAACTTAAATACACCTATAATCCCTAAAAAAATATAAAAAGTTATCAATAGTCTCCCAACCAAAAAAAAAAAAAAAAGCCCAGACCCAGATGGTTTCAGTGCAGAATTCTACCAGATGTTCAAAGAAGAACTAATACCAATACCCTCAAATTATTTTCCACAATAAAAACAGAAGGAACATTGCCAAACTTGTTTTTACAAGTCTACAGTTACCCTGATACCCAAACCACACAAAGACACAACTAAGGAAGAGAATTACAGACCAATTTCCCTCATAAACATTGATGCAAAAATACTCAATAAAATACTGGCAAACTGAATCCAAGAACACATCAGAAAAAATCATCCCAGAGATGCAGGGATGGTTCAACATATGAAAATCCATCGATGTAATCTGTCATATAAACAAACTGAAAGAAAAAAAAAAACCATGATCATCTCATTAGATGCTGAAAAACCTTTGACAAACTTCAACACCCCTTCATAATAAAGGTCTTGGAAAAAATAAGGATGCAAGGAACATACTTAAACATAATAAGTCAATGTATAGTAACTCAACAGCTAACATCAAACTAAGTGGAGAGGAAAGTCAAAGCAACCCCACTGAAATCAGGAACAAGACAAGGCTGTCCACTCTTCATATCTATTCAATATAGCACTTGAAGTTCTAGCTATTGCAATAAGACAACAAAAGGAGATCAGGGGGAAACAAATTGGAAAAGAAGGCAAACTTTCACTATTTGCAGATGATATGATAATTTACACAAGTGGCCCCAAAAACTCTATCAGGGAACTCCTACAACTGATAAAACCTTCAGTAATGTAGCAGGATACAAGACTGACTCAAAAAAATCATTATCCCTCTTTATAAAGATGATAAACAGGCTGAGAAAGAAATCAGAGAAACAATATTCTTTATAATAGCCACAAATAACAAGATATCTTGGGGTAACTCTAACCAAACAAGTGAAAGACCTGTATGAGAAGAAATTTCTGGTATCTTCTTTGATTTCTTTCTTCAAAGACTTGAAAGAAATTAAAGAAGATACCAGAAAATGGAAAGATCTCCCATGCTCTTGGGTAGACAGGATCAACATAGTAAAAACGGCAATCATAACAAAAGTAATCTACATATTCAATGCCATTTCCATCAAAATCCCAGCACAGTTCTTCACAGACCTGGAAAGAACAGTACTCAACTTCATATGGAGCAACAAAAAACCCAGGATAGCCAAAACAACCCTGTACAATAAAGAAACATCTGGGGGCATCACCATTCCCGACTTCAAGCTCTATTATAGAGCTATAGTAATGAGAACAGCTTGGTATTGGCACAAAATAGACAGGTGAACCAATGGAACTGAATCAAAGACCCCGATATCAACCAACACACCTATCAACACCTGATTTCTGCAAAGAAGCTAAAACTATAAAATGGAAAAGGGAAAGCATATTCAACAAGCGGTGCTGCATAACTGGATTTTGACATGCAGAAGAATGCAGATAGCTTCCTATCTATCACCCTGAACAAAACTCAAGTCCAAATGGATCAAAGACCTCAATGTAAATCCATCCTCACTGAGCCTCATAGAAGAGAAAGTGGGGTGTTGGTCCTGCCTCAACTAGGTGATGGGACAGACTTAGTAGACTTCCTAGGGGAGGCTTTGAGGAGCCGATGGGAAGGGAGGAAGAGAGGAAGCAGGGCAGTGGGAAGAGAGGAGGAAGGGGAACTGGGATTGGAAT